>NC_087197.1:4525000-4575000 GCF_035594125.1 Scylla paramamosain | reverse complement strand
CCTCCTCCTTATCTTCACTCTCTCCTGTTTCCTCTTTCATTCCACACTCTCACCTGCCACTTGTCCCTCACAGACTGGGCCGCACCTTCTCATCCAGTCGGTCCCGGTCCAGGTCAGCCTCCCGGTCCAGCTCAGCCACGTCCCGGTCCAGATCAAGGGGCCGCAGCATCTCCCGGTCCAGGTCCCATTCCCATTCCAGGTCCCGCTCCAGGTCCTCCTACTCACGGTCCAGCTCCGCCTCCAGTGTGGATAGCAGGCGGAGGGGTGAGTGTGTGTGAGTGTGTGTGTGTGTGTGTGTGTGTGTGTGTGTGTGTGTGTGAGGGTGTTTGTGAGTGTTTTGTGTGTGTGTTTGGATGTGGTGTGGATGTGTGTGTGTGTGTGTGTGTGTGTGTGTGTGTGTGTGTGTGTGTGTGTGTGTGTTTGCATGTAGGTGTGGGTGTGGATGTGTGTTGGTGTAAGTATGAGAAATTGGTTGGCAGAAAACAGTGTATGTACGTGTGTGTGTGTGTGTGTGTGTGTGTGTGTGTGTGTGTGTGTGTGTGTGTGTGTGTGTGTGTGAATACAAAAACTTCCTGCCATCATTATCAGTTTGTCTACCTTTGCCATCTCAGCCACTTCCCAAAACTTACCCACCTATTGTTCAATTTACTGTTTCCCTCCACCACCACCACCACCACCACCACCACCACCAAATCTGTGTGACCTATGCCTGCCTCACTGTGCGCCTTCCTCCCCCCAGCAGCGGTGAATGACAAGCGGCGCATGACTCAGGGCACTGTCTCCTATGGCCAGGCCAAGAGCAAGGCCATGGATCCTGTCAAGGTGAGAGGCGGGAATGGGGGATGGTAACAAGTTCTTTCCATTCCCCACCCACACTCCCATACCACCACTGCCTTACTGTATGCAGAGGGACATTCTTTGATCAGTTTTATCCTTTGTTCTGATTAGCAAATGCAGAATTTATATTTAGGAATGGAAATGTCAAAAGTTTTCCTGCAAAAAGATCTGAAAACATGAAAAATAAAAAATCTAGTTTCTTGAGATACATGATGCTCACTACACACATATATATATATATATATATATATAGAGAGAGAGAGAGAGAGAGAGAGAGAGAGAGAGAGAGTCATCATTAAATTTGTGAAGAAAAGTGTTTGTATTTTAAGTGTGTTTGTGTGTATGTAATTTCTTCCCTACTCGCACACTAATCCAACATGCTCATTGCAGCTCTCTATATACACACAGCTTCCTATCCCCACACTTATTGCAGCCTTAAACACACACACACACACACACACACCCACCCCCTGACTCTGACGTGTCATTGCAGCTGTCCGGACAGAAGCAGCAGATCAAGCTCACCCTGAAGGGCCCTGCCCTGAAGCGCCTGGAGAAGCCAGTGCTGCCTCAGGAGGACGACAGTGAGTGGCTCAGTGCGGCTTAGCATAGAGAGGGACAGATAGGATAGAAGTACTTGTGAGAGGTGAAGAGTAACACCACAAAGGCCAGGATTACTTAATGTAGGCAAGGGGCAACACACTTCTAGTCCTTTGTGTATTGGGGAATGAGATAGGGATAACAGAAGGCTCCTCCCCACCTACCAGTATTCCAGTTTGGTAAGGAGACAGGATGGGATAGAATAGGATTACTTTAGATAGGCAAAGGGCAACACTTGTGTTTGTGTGTTTGGGAATGAGATAGGAATAACAGAAAGCTTCCTTAACTGTCACTCTCTCTAGCTTTGTAAAGAGGAAGGATGATGTAGCAGAAGGCTCCTCCCCACCCACCACTACTCCTCCTAGCTTGGCAAGAACAGTACAACAGAAGGTTCCTCCCCACCCACCACTCCCTCCAGCTCTTGTATGGAGACTGGTATTTTCATAGGAAGGACAAAAGGCAAATATTGATCACAGGACAGGAAAGGCAGGACAGAGGAAGTTGGAAGGAAGAGGTAGAGTAATGCAAGGTGACATGAGAGAGAAAAGGGGGGGGAAAGGGGAGTAATTACAGTGAGCCATGTCCCCCTTTCCCTATCAGCTATCAGCCTGAGTGACCGTTCCTCCCACAGGTGGTGAGTCAGACACAGGTGGCACCAAGCTGATCAGGAAACGCAAGGCTGAGAGTCCCCTGCCTGAAGCACCACCTCCCAAGGTAACACTCTGGATCATGTTATGAAACTGCACTACACCTCCACTACTTTCATAAGGCTCTAGTTGAGAATTTCAGTTCTTAAGGGTGTTTTTATAGTTCCACCGACATATTTAATGAGATTTCTTTGTTATTAACAAGAGAAACTCTTTGAGGACCAGCTAATGATTTCTGTGGCCTTTGAAAATAGTGATTGTTAGAGAGCAAAGTGGTTCTGAATTCAGGCCTCAGTCCTGGCAACACTTGAGACCAAGCAGTCCTGGCAACACTTGATATAAACACCACCACAATCACAAGACTAACTCTCACTGTCCTCCCTTCTGCAGGTCACCCCCCGCAGCCCCCCTGCTGCCCCGGCACCCCCCCCACCCAGCAAGAAGCCTCAGGCCAACAGACGTGAGGAACTCCTCAAGCAACTACGAGCGGTAGAGGATGCCATTGCCCGGAAACGCACCAAGCTGCCCACTTAGTGTATGTGTGTGTGCGTGTGTGTGTGTGTGGTAATGGTGGTGGAGTTAATGTGGCTGTTGCTTTATTTGTATTTTTGTTCTTATTTTTTTTATTCGTTTAAGAAGGGATGTGGCCTACAACAGCAGAAATTGGTTAAAAATGGAAAAGAAAAAAGAGCTTGGCAAAGGTACCAAACCCTGAAGAAGACAGTGATAGCAGCTCCATAATTACCAGGAGAAACAATTTGCAATAGTAATGGTAAGGTACTGTACATGTGCTGAAGGCACACCTCAGCCTCATCTGTGTCTTCAACCTCCACTGTTAAATAGGTACTGAAGGCCTGATTTACTGTCATTGTTGAGTGCAGCAAAATTTTTCTGTCATTGAGCCAAGTCATGATTCCTGGCGTGCACTGCAACGGTGGTGTGCTGCCTTGTTTGAGGCTGAGAGATTGACGTGAAAGGTTGAGGTGTGAGGTGTGAGTGGGCAGAGATTAAGCCCCTGACAAGACACTCGGGATAACTTGTTGCCAGTGAAACCTCGAGTCTCCTTGGCTCAGGTGGAGTCTGTGACCTCCATACTTCTCTTGTACACAAACTATTATACCTTTGCTTCCTTCCTTTGATTTATTCCCTGAAACAGCCAGGGCCCTTATTAATAAAGACTCCTAGGAGCACTCCTAGAAGTGCTTTTATCTTTGACTTTGCTCCTAGAAGTTGCTCCTAAAAGCAGCTTTTACTTTCAAAATAAAAGTTACTCCTACCAGCAACAATGATGCTGAAGTAGCGGCTTTTCTAAATGTAGCAACATTACTTTGCATCAAATATAAAAAGGCATTCTTTTGGTAGCAGCTTATGTTTGTGAATTAATCTTAAATGTTTCTTAATGGTAGACTATTTCTGAGCGATACGTAATTTCTGGACATGTCGATAATTTGGCAGATGTAAACAAATTGCCGCTCTCCCTGACGGGCCAACGTGTCACTTGTCATCTCAAGATGAATGCAGAGGACGGCAGCCAGTTCAAGAGTGAAAGAAATTAGTGCAGTTATGAAATGCTACTCCTTGTAAGCCTCACAGAGGAAAGAAAAATATAACAATGGATAAAAATGACCTGGGAGTGACTTACAAGCAAAAGAACACTGTATGGCCAGACATTGTTACCCATCTAAATTAACCATGCATACATACTTATATGCATATAGTACATTCTCTCTCTCTCTCTCTCTCTCTCTCTCTCTCTCTCTCTCTCTCTCTCTCTCTCTCTCTCTCTCTCTCTCTCTCTCTCTCTCTCTCTCTCACATACAGGTGTATGCATGTATGTATGTATATTCCACCTTTGTTGAGAATACCACTCTTAACTCCTGTAAAAGTCCCTCTGAGGTGCTTTTTATCTTTCACTCACTTTGAAAGCACTTCTAGGAGCAAACTCACAACTTTGAGAGTTTTAGGAGTTAGGAGCAACTTTGAAAGTAATTTTTTACTTTGAGGGTAACTTTTAGCTTTCAGTGTTTATTAATATAGGATGTGGCCACCACTCCTTCCTGTGTGATGACCCATGCCTCTCTGCTGCAGGTTGAGGTGACAGCTGGGACAGTCATGCCAGACAAGATGCTCATCACCGCCACCACCACGCCACACCTCAGTGTACATAGCAAGGACTGGTCGGCAGCGTGCCACTCCCCCACCACCACTGCAGCCTGCCAGCCCCTGGTGCCGCTCCACCAGTCAGGGGCGGCACAACAGGTGGCGGCCAGCAGCTCCTTCACCGGGTGGTGCGGGTGACCTTGACTCTTGTTCCCACTCATCAGTAAGACGTGTTTCAGTCATTGACATTCATTGTATCATGTACCGCATAGTGACCCTTCCCTAGTGCTGCCTTACTTGAGGTGCTCAGCCCGGTGGCCCTGGCACGCCCCCGCCCCGCCCCGCCCCGCCAGCCGCCACACGCCAGTTCTCATCCTCATTTGGCGCCAAGCCTCTCCTCTGTTGTCTCTTCAGGAAATTTTGGCGAGGGAAAGTGACTGTAGTGTAATTGCTGTTCTTCCTCTTGCTTGCAAGCGAGCGTTGTCCCCAGCGGCGGTGACAGCCACGCCCGTCGCCCAAGGCCATGTGCTGTGCATGTTGCTCTCATGAATCATTCCAGCACAGCAGAGACACAGGAGGGTTGCAACACAGTGACACCCCTGAGTGCACCACAGAGAGGACCTCCCCCACCCACGCCCTTCCTGCCGCGCTGCATTGCTGTGCTTCCTCCAGTACCCTTCATCAAGTCGTCGATGTTCAGGGATGCACCAGACAGCACGGAGTCTGGGATGCCGGTAACTCGGCGAGTGAGCAGCGCGTCCACTGCCGCCATGAGGCGCGGCACCCACCGAGAAGACCGCTGCCCGTCAGCTCGGCAGCAGCAGGAATGCGAGGGACGGAGTGCGTCGGGTCATAACGCAGAAACTGATGTAAGATTTTGTCTTTCTAAAGTGAGTAAGGCTCATAAACCTTTTTTGCATCACTGGTGTATTTCTTGTGGCATCTCCTCAGCTGCCCCAAACGTCTCAGCCCAACTGTGTCCAATGCGCCAGCCATGCACAGGTAACACGATCTTTGACATCATGTCACCTTAAGTTATAAGTTTCAGGCTGCACTCCCCACTAATAAAACAAAAAACTATTAGAAAAACTTTAATGTACAGTTCTAAAAGGTAATTACATCATGGTCATTTAAATAATGTGGCAAGAACGGGCACCATGAACCTGTGGTCTGTCTGGCCGTGCTGTGCAATGGCAGCAGCCCAGCTATGTGATGGGCCAGGCCAAGTCATCTCATTCTGTCCCCAGGACTGACTGGCTTGGGTCTGTTGATGGCGCTTGTGGTACTTTCCTTTCTTACAGTAATGAAAGGAAGTCTTCCATCAGAACAAAGTAACAAACCTTAGTTAAGGGACAGATTTCAAACACAACCTATGTTGACAGCCAAACCTTGGGAAACTTGGAAGTGACAGAATATTCCGTGCAGAGTTTTGCCTGGGAGACATTAAAACACCTTCCTGTGAAGAGCAACACAAACTGTAGCAAATGAATGAAGCTGTCAACAGGGACAGTGATGGAAAACACACACACACACACACACACAGACACACACACACAATAATGGTGCAGCTCTTGATGTAACTGAACACTTCAAAATCCAAACCACAGCCACTGTTAGCCAGACAGAGAACAATGAGGCACCACAGGTCATGTCTCCACCAGGCAAATACTGATGGTGCCCAAGAAAGAAATGAAAACTCATCCTGATTGCTAAAAACGGTGTGGGGAGATGTCTGCTTGTGCCTCTAAGTCGTTGGTCGTTCACGCTGCTAGAGGACATTCCATACAAGTGTATATGATCATGACAAACTATTCTAGCGTCACTCCTTGCAGCGTCTTACTAAATGGAATGAAAGGTGAGGCTGAAATATGGAACTTAGCACACCCTGGCATACAGAAGTGACAGCTGAGGTGATCGAGGTGGTGGTGAGTCATAATGATATGCAATGTGTGATGCTGAGAGGTGAGTGAATGGTACAGCAATGAAATGGAGGTGGTTGTGGTGATCGGAAGGAGAGAGATGGTGTGAGAGTCATGATGGTGGTGGATGGGGATGAGACTGTCACCACTTATGCTGAGGTGCTGAAAGACATTCCTTGCACAGAAAAAGAAAGAAAGAGAGAGAGAGAGTGAAAGCAGCTCCTCAAATCAATAAACTAAAATCAGAATCGCTAACTAACCACAGCAAAGGAATGACAGCATGGCATAAGACCAAACAGCACGGCAGAACATAACAGCAGTAACAGGCATCTCTCTGCACACTAACACAACACTATACCATTCTTTAGGGATGGAAGCTCAGGCTGGGAGACACCTGGGCAGAATGGCAAGGGAGTGGGAGGCTCTGTGTGGATGGGGAGAGAAGAGAAGGAGAAACCTTTGTATTATGAGGGCGATGGTTTAATGTACCAAACTAGTGTGTTTCCAGTTCCTCTTCCCTCCCTCTTCCAGCCTTGACACACTAGACTTGCATGTTCCTGTGTTAGGGGGTGAGGGGCACAAGGGTGACACACTGCTGAGGGGATGAAGCCAGCCGCTCACTGGTCTGGTGACATGCACGCTGGGTGACACCACCACATCCTCACTTTATAAAATTACAAAACTGACCCCTGACATAAAACATCTCTCTCTCTCTCTCTCTCTCTCTCTCTCTCTCTCTCTCTCTCACTTATGTAGGTGTATATCTGGCTGTTGAATGAGACACTTCAAAAGATTCATGACATTTCCTGCCATGCCGTGGACAGGACACACACACACACACACACACACACACACACACACACACACACACACACACACACACACACACACACACACACACACACACACACACACACACACACACACTACAGTCTTGCAAGTAAAGCTACAACGGGATTAACACTAAGAAAATGACACAAGGTCGTCCTGATCTGCACTAAAATCATCTTGGGGCCACCTACCCGGCCACCTCCAGCACAGCAGTCCTACACTCACCAAGGAGAAGAAACAGCTCATGCCGGGGTGAGGAGTGCAAGACTACCATGGCTGTCAGGGTGGCGTTACTAGTGAGGAATACAACACTGGTCTGAGTGTGCTTAACTGTACGGGATTAGTATGAAAAATGCATTAATACTAAGGCTCCCATTCTCAAACACTCGAGACTATTTTTAAAAGTAAAGGCCACTGAGACGATTAGTCACGTCTTCAAGGGTGAATATTTTCCTGTTGGTGCAGAATCCTTAACTGTCACTAAAACCATGAAGACACCCTTGAAAACCCCAATGACTTTCAGTAGATGCTGCTAAACCATCACCAGGATCATGAAGACACCCTTGAAAACTGTAGTGACGTGGTGCAGCCTGTTAAAAAGTATTTGAGAATAGCAGCCTTTGTCTCACAAGATTGCTACAAGTGCTCTGAGCCTTCCCAGCCACTGCTGCACACCTCACACTGCCCCTCAACACTTTACCTATCATATGTAAGTTACTGTTTAGCATCTTGTTGGTTAAATATATTCCTTTCAGTTCTGCTTTGTCTAATGTTTTGGGGGAGTGTATAGAAATCAAAGTACTACAAACAGATGCCAGTGGGGAGTGTGGGGGGCTGCAGCTTTCTTGGGCAGGCAAGGAGTGCTTTAACATTACTCCAATGTCCTCCTTCACTGCACACACTAGTGGTGGTGAAGCTGCTGCCATGTCACTAGTTGTAAAAGATTGCATCATGGGTAAACACTTGTGCGCACACACACACACACACACACACACACAAAACTTAAGTCACTGTAAACTTCTTGCTCCTGATGCTCCTAACCCTTTGACTGCTAAGCATAAACAATTTTAATGAGCACAAAATAAAACAACAGGCCCTGAAATAGGTTCTAATGACTTAATTACTATTCCTTTCTTGTTAATGGCTTTTAAAATTAAACTAAAAATTTGCACTAGCCTGATTCTGTCAAGCTTAAGAACCCACAAACTTGCAGCAGTCTGATTCTGTAGGGCTTACAACTTTAAAAGCTTTTCCCAGTCATTTTAAGCTTAAAGACCCATTAACTTATCTGGGTCTGATTCTGTCAAACTTAAAAACTTTACTGTCTGATTTTAATAACCTTAAGAACTCATAAACTTGCCCCAATCTGATTCTGCCAAGCTAAGGGGCCCCAGCAGCCAAGAGCTGACCAATCAGGCCCCAGCAATACCTAAGGTGCCCCATGCCAAATGACAGGGAACAGATTAAATACAAGCAAAAAAAAAAAAAAAAAAAAAAAAAAAAAAAAAAAAAAAAAAAAAAGACAATGATGCTTCTTAACTGACCAACCAACCCACTGACTGACTGATACACGCTTTTTAAACTAACTTTGTACTTAGAATTCTCCTTCTCTGATGCAAGCTAGGCCAGCGATGCTACAGAACACAGGGAGAACAGAACACTTGGCGACAACCATGACTGGTGATGCTGGTGGTGTTTGCAGTGGAGATGGGAGGTGAAGATGCTAATGGTGTTTACAAGATCTTTCAACACCAAAAACAAAGATGATGGAGATGAAGTGGTAATGTTTGGTGTTTGTAAGATCTCTCAACACCACAGAGAGACAGAGATGATGTGGTAATGATGGTGTTTGTAACCTCTCAACACCACACACACTGTCACCTAATAGAAGCATAGAAAAAAATTACTAATAAATAAAAAAATAAAAGAGTGAGGATGTGAAGATGGTAATGATGCTTCCAGGATGGTAAAACCATTCAACACCAACACAATACTCCACCTCTCTCACACCACTGCCAGAACATACCTTTGGACACCCTTGCAATATTTACCAACACAGTATCATACCCCTACACACCCCTACATAACTGCCAGAACAGTGTCATCTCTACATCATTGCCAGAACAGTGTCATACCTTTACACACTCCCACATCATTGCCAGAACAATGTCACATCTCTGGGGGCACCTGTACATCAATGCCAGAACAGTAACACATATCTGGGCCCCTCACATCATTGCCAGAATAGTAGCACACCCTGGGAGGAGCAGAGTTGAGCATCCAAGACCTTAGCTGGGGTGTGTGACGAGTAACAGAGTGGGGAACGAGGGAGAGATGAGAAGAACAATGGGGAAAATAAAGGTACAGAGAGAAATTAGAGAGACTTTAGGGTATTCTGTAAATCTCTCTGTCTCTCTCTTTATCAGTCACTCATGCAAACCACAAAAATCACAGAAAACGATAACACAGACAAAGAAAGGGAAGTGAGAACGGAAATCGATAACACAGACAAAGAAAGGGGAAGTGAGAAAAGAAATGAAGATGGAAAGAGAAACAAGAGATTCCAGGATGTTCTCTGTTTCTCTTTTTCAATCAGTCACTCACACACAGAGGACAAAATGATACACAGACAAAGAAACACAGAAAGGAATAGTGAAAAGATAAATGAGAGGAATTTAAGGGGCTTTCTTTAGGTCAGTCAGTCTCTCTCTCTCTCTCTCTCTCTCTCTCTCTTTCATATACACACACACACACACACACACACACACACACACACTACACCCCAAGAATCACAGAAAACAAAACAGATACACAGGAAAGAAAAAGAGTGAGAAAATAAAACAAAACAAAAATAAAGAGAAATGAGATAAAAGGCATATTCTCAGACTCTTTCAATTTTTAACACACACACACACACACACACACACACACACCAAGAATCACAGAAAATAGAGCAGTAATACAGACAAAACAGAAATGGGAAAAACTAAAAAAATAAATAAAAATAAAAATAAAGAGATGAGAGATTCTAGGTGTATTCTCTCTCTCTCTCTCTCTTCATCAGTCAAACACTTGGATACACAACCTAAAGAATTACAGAAAAAAACACAGTTACAGAGGAAAGAAAAGTGAGAAAAAAAAAAAAAAAAAAAAAACATGAGAGATCCAAGATGTATCCTCTGACTCTCTCTTTCCATCAAACAAACACACACACACACACACACACACACACACACACACACACACACACACACACACACACACACACACACACACACCCCAAGAATCATGGAAAATAGAGCAAAAAAAAAAAAACACAGCAACCAAACCATCAAATCAAACAAAGAAACACCCACAACTTGCACTCTCCCTCTCACTCTCGCTCTCCCTCTCTCACACCCGCAAGATCTCCAGACACTTGTTGTAGCAGATGGCAATCCAGTCGGGCTGCGTGGCGCCCCACTGGATCTGGTTAATCTCCCCCTCAGCAGCAGTGTAGGCCAGGATGGGGTCCTCAATGGCACGGGGCATCTGTTGCACGTCCCAGATCAGTGCCTGGTGGTCGTCCCCTGTGGTGGCAGTGGTGGTGGTGGTGTTAAGGTGGTGGTGATGGTGGTGTGTTAGGGAGGGAGACACAGTGAGGGATATAGTGACAGAGAGTTGTCTTAAGGAGCGAGGGACATAAGACACACAGGGAGACAGTGGTGGTGTGTTAGGGAGGGAGGGAGAGACACAGAGAAGCAGACAGTGGTGGTGGTGTCTGGGAGGGAGGTAGTGATGAAGGGTGTCAAGGAGGGAACACAGACATGGAGACAGAGACAGAGAGAGAGAGAGAGAGAGAGACAGAGAGAGACAGAGAGAGAGAGAGAGAGAGAGAGAGAGAGAGAGAGAGAGAGAGAGAGAGAGAGAGAGAGAGAGAGAGAGAGAGAGAGAGAGAGAGAGAGAGAGAGAGAGAGAGAGAGAGAGAGACAGAGAGAGAGAGAGAGACAGAGAGAGACTGAGAGAGAGAGAGACAGAGAGAGAGGAAAAAGTGATATTATAAAAGGGAGGGAGGCAGATGGTGATAAAGGTGGTTACAGAAAGGAGGGAGGGACAGAAAATACTGAGAGATAAAAAGATTGAGATAAAGGGTGTTAGCAGAGAGGGAGGCACAGACAGAGACAAAGATAGTACAACAAGGGAGGAGATACAGAGGGTGAGACAAAGAGTAATAAAAGATGTTATGAAAGGGAGGAAGACAGACACAGAGACATGAAAATAGGAGAAACAGAAAAAGAATAACAAAAGATGGTGTACTATTTAGGAGAGAGAGAGAGAGAGAGAGAGAGAGAGAGAGAGAGAGAGAGAGAGAGAGAGAGAGAGAGAGAGAGAGAGAGAGAGAGAGAGAGAGAGAGAGAGAGAGAGAGAGAGAGAGAGAGAGAGAGAGAGAGAGAGAGAGAGAGAGAGAGAGAGAGAGAGAGAGAGAGAGAGAGAGAGAGAGAGAGAGACATTACATAATAAAGGACATTACAAAAAGAGGAAGGCAAATACAGAGAGAGTGATAAACAAAGAAAGTGATAATATATAAAAACATCTACACACACACACACACACACACACACACACACACACACACACACACCTGCAGTACAGATGTGCACGGAGGAGTGAGGTGCCCAGGCAATGCCGTTGACGCAGGCACGGTGGTTGTTGAGGCGTGCCACGGGGGTACATGGCACTCGCACGTCCAGGATGATCACCTGTCAGGGGAGAGAGGTGGTGAGGTGCTGCTGCTCCATTGCCACACACGCACACACACACACACACATCCTTTACCTCTCAAACTATCACACAAAAATCAGTTTGTTAAGCATTTTGTCTGGTAACTATCCTCTTTTTCTCCTTTGCTTTGTTGTCTAATGTTTTGGGAAATAAACTGTACAGAAATCAAATTAAAAGCATTGCAATGTGGTGCACACACACACACACACACACACACACACACACACACACACACACACACACACACACACACACACACACACACACACACACACACACGTGACATGCCTCGCCCAGTCTGTGCCACCAGACACCACAACAAGATAATGCCCATAAAGGCCGCTACGCATGGACCAGTACAGACTCAGCGCGATTTCCACCATGGTGTGAGCCATCAATCAATAGTATTTCCCTTCTATATTAGACTTAGCTTTAGGATTAATGTTAAGTATTTCCCCACCCCCTCTGTACATTTTCAGTTTGTTAACTGCCTGAATAATAAACCAATTATTATTATTATTATTATTATTATTATTATTATTATTACACAAGATAAAGACAAGCAAAAACATCCAAACAGAACAGTTGAAGTGATAGAACCAATGAATGCACATATCTCTCTCTCTCTCTCTCTCCTATTATCCTCATCTGTAGATTTATATTTCATCCTTATCTCCATTATCATCTCCTTTTTCTGTCTTTTAATTAACCCATAACCTTTTAATTTAGCCTTACCTACCTGCTCTCTCTCTCTCTCTCTCTCTCTCACACACACACGCACACACACACACACACACACACACACACACACACACACACACACACACACACACACACACACACACACACACACACACACACACACACACACCTCGCAGGCATCCATGGCCACAGTGGACAGGTAGTTGGGGTCCTGCTTATTCCAGGCAAGGCGCAGCAGGGGGGTGTGGGCAGGGTCCTCATAGATGATGGTAGAGTGCTCCAGGTGCCGCAGGTCAAACATCCGCACTGACCCATCCGCTCCTGTGGCAATGGTGACAGTGAGAGGAGGGGGAGGGGGAGAGTGGTGGACAATGAGTGGAGGAAGAGGGAACAAAGGAAGGTAGTGATGATAGTGGAATGTAAAGATATATATGCAATTCTACAACCACACACACACACACACACACACACACAAACGTACCAACAGAAGCAAACATATCACGTCCACCACCAGCACGGGAGAAGGCGATATCGAAGACCTCCTTGTCGTGTGCAATCAGCTGAGTCTTGACGTGCCCTGACACCACATTGACCCGCCCCAGCATCTGCCCCGTCTCCAGGCCCCAGATGGTGCAGGTGGTGTCGATGGAGGAGGTGCCAATCAGGTTGGGCTCCACCTCATTCCAGTCAAATGAGGTGAGGGGGGCACAGAAGTCTGAGTTCTTGTTCTGTAAAGAGGGTGTGTGGGTGAGGGTGCGGGTATGTGGATATGAGGGTGAGGGTGTGTGGGTGAGTAAGGATGTATGTGGGTGGATGAGAGAGAGAGAGAGAGAGAGAGAGAGAGAGAGAGAGAGAGAGAGAGAGAGAGAGAGAGAGAGAGAGAGAGAGAGAGAGAGAGAGAGAGAGAGAGAGAGAGAGAGAGAGAGAGAGAGAGAGAGAGAGAGAGAGAGAGAGAGAGAGAGAGAGAGAGAGAGAGAGAGAGAGAATGTGATTATTTTACTGTACATAATTCAATTTACAAGCTATTCTTTATTAGATATCTAGGTGTGTGTGTGTGTGTGTGTGTGTGTGTGTGTGTGTGTGTGTGTGTGTGTGTGTGTGTGTGTGTGTGTGTGTGTGTGTGTGTGTGTGTGTGTGTGTGTGTGTGTGTGTGTGTGTGTGTGTGTGTGTGCAGCCACTTACATTGTTGAGGAGGCAGGCCATGCGTGTGTCGCCGTCGTTGCCCTGCTGCCACACCCTCAGGTAGTCACCACTCGTCGCCAGCAGGTCAGGGTAGATGCCCTTCTGCGGGAGACACAGAGACACTCACTCACACATAAACAGCAGGAGAGGCTGGTGGTGATAGAGGGTTTGAGGGGCGGAGGGAGACACAGGGATAGAGACAGGGTGGCGGTAGTAGTAGTAGTAGTAGTAGTAGTAGTAGTAGTAGTAGTAGTAGTAGTAGTAGTAGTAGTAGTAGTAGTAGTAGTAGTAGTAAACAAAAACATACACACAAACCATAAAGAAGACAAATAAATAAATAAATAAATAAATAAATAACACATCCCAATCTATCTAAACTAAATGACACACACACACACACACACACACACACACACACACACACACACACACACACACTCACACTGTCAGGGATCCACATAATCTTAGTGGTGGGGTAGGGGTGGTCGAAGGTGGAGCGAACCACGAATTCCGAGGTGTCTTCATCCAGCTGCACAATCTGTACCTTGTTGTTGTACTCCTCCACGAAGCTGCCCACCGCCAGTCTGCAGGAGAGAGAGAGACAGAGAGGGAGTGAATGAGAGGAAGAGAGAGAGATGGTGACAAGGAAGAGAGTAATGAGGGGAGAGATGTGGGAGGAGGAGAGAGGAGAGGAGAGATGTTGGGATGTGAGGGAAGGAATGAGGAGGAGGAGAAAGACATAAGTGAGAGAAAAGGAAATGAGATATGAAGGAATAAAGGAAAATATGAAATGAAAAAGACATGAAAAAAGGAAAGAGGAGTACAGAATGAGAAGAGAGAGAAGAGGAGTAAAGACATGGGAGAAGAGAGAAGAGGGAATGACATGAGGGAGAGAAGGGGGAGGGAAAAGACACAGAAGAAAGGAGATAAGGAATAAGAAATGAGGAGGAAGGAGAAGAGGAGTGGGGAGGAAGAAGAATGAAGTGTAGGGAAGGACAGAGATAAAGAAAGGGAAAGAAAGGTGAAAGAAAGAAGGAAAAGAGAAAGGTGAGGAAAATATGTGAGTGAGGAGGGGAAGAGGAACAGGAAAAAAAGGGAACAAAGTATAGTGAAGAAGGAAAGAAAGAAATGGAGGGAATGAAATGAAGGATAGAAGTAGGGAAGGAGGAAGACAATGATGATGATGATGATGATGATGATGATGATGATGATGATGATGATGATGATGATGATGATGATGATGATGATGATGATGATGATGAAGGGATGACAATACACACAGGTAGGTAAATACATCTTAGTACAATCTTAACCAGGTACTTGCTTATTTCACAAGTCGAACACCAACACATGAAGGAATATTGGAACTAACAGCTAAACACTACACACTCTCCACCAACACACACACACACACACTGACCTGAAGCGCTTGTCGGGCCGCACAGACCAGTTCATGCTGTACAGTGTCCATTGTGCTGAATACTTGTAGATCTCCTTCCTCTTGGGGGGTGGGTGGACTGACATGTTGATGGTGGTAGTGGTGGTGGTGGTGGTGGTGGTGGGTGCCTTGCTTCCCACTCCTCTGTGGCCACAACCTGTGAGTTAGGGTCGTTACTGTCAGCCTCTGAAGATACAGAATTGTTTGGTGACACAGCAATAAGAGAAGAGCAGGAACTGATTAAATGAGCCAAGACGAAGCCAGCTGAGGGTAGACAGAGTGAGATGGAGGGATGGAGTTGCAGCAGATAGGTACACAGGTACATAGATAGATAAGAGATATTTATTGACCACATATGTACTTCCTGGATAACAGTTTCACAAGAGACTGAGCTTCCTATTAGAAATGTACTGAAAATTTGTAGTCCACACACACTTAGACAAATTTGACAGCAACACTTCCAAGCCAGCAAAACATCTGTACACTTCTAATCTCATTTTGAAACTAAAGCCATTGCAATGCTTATTACATTAAAATATATAAAAAAAGAACTAAAATCTTTCTCATATGGGATAAAATTACTGAAAACTCAAACTGAGAGAAGGAAAGCTTAAAATAAGGAAAATCTTGACTTACAGAAACATTAAAAATAAACAAAATAAAAAAATAGCTCCATAAATTCAAAACCTTTCATACACAGGAAAGAAAACCTAAAAATAAATTGATAAGTAAATAAATTATAAAAGAATCTAAAAATTAAAACATTATTCTGACAAAATGCACAAGTAAAGGACGACTGCAAAGGACGGGAGGCACGCAGGAAGTGCAAGGGACACAAGCACCTGGAGGACACTCATGGATAGCACCAATCCTGCACTCTAGTGGCACAGCCAGAGGAGACTGTAACATCCCACATCTGGCACCTTCCATGGCCTCACAGCACAAGGCTTCCTGTCATCCCAAGGGTTCACCAGTACTCCGTCTGTCACTCCTTCACTCAGAACTTCCAAATTAATTTAGTGTTTGCTGCTGCCTGGGATTTCATTCATTCAGGAGGAAGGACTGAAGACACTCCCCATAATACTGATATTATTTCAGGACAATTCTCCTGTGTGGCTGGCATCCTCAGAGGGCCACCCACATATGCACAACGACCACAACAATGAAATACAGCAAAGTTGGATCATTCAAATGCATGTACATTGTTAACCTTTATTTTATTTACTTATGTGTTTTAATTTATATATTTATTTATTATGATCTTTATATTTTACTTTTTCAGTGCAAGGAAATGAGCAGACTGGTGATGCACTTGCCCAGATAATGAACTAACTCACGTTGAAATTCTCATTATGCCGGCTTAACACTGCATCAACAACACTCAGGTTACATTCACAAATAAATAATAAATGTTAATCTGGAAATCACGCCCATGTAACACACAAGCAAGAAACTCACACATCCTGGTGACCTTGAAACAAAATAACTGTGAGGCACGCGTCTGTTGTGGCTGTGGCACCACTCCAGTGTGGAGAAATTCAGCACTTTCTGAGTCCAGCGAGCTCTGCACCAGGCAAGAGTAAACACTGAAATGATTTTCTATTGTTTATAACTGTGATTCGTGGACAGTGGCATGTTAGGATTTCATGGTGTCTGTAAAGCTGATCCCTCCAATAGCTGACCCACTGCCACTAGTGAGGACACCAATAACATGAGGACACCAATAACAACTTTCCCAGGCAGGTTCAATTACACTTTTTGTTTGTTTTAGAGATGAATGAGGCGTTGTGACAGAGGCTCCCTGTCACTTGTTAACATGGCTACCCAGTGGAGGGAGGTGAAGTGAACAGTGCCAGTGTTTGGCAACAGCAATGATTAAGATGTGATATACAGACATAAAGAAAAGGTTCCACGCACTGATGAAGGAAGCCGCCAAGCTGTACCTGCCTCCATTGCCCTGAGAGCCTCCGCACACCACTGACAACTCACATCACCACCTCACGTGGGTATAATTTTTGAGGTCCCTCATTAGGTTAGGTTATGCTAAGTTAAATTAGGTTAGATTATGCTAAGTTAGATTAACGCCCTAGCCTACGGGGGCTGTTCCCCCTAGGCTAGGTTAGGAAAATTAGAAATATTGTGGGAAATTGCCTTAGATTTTTGAACGTCCATATCTCGCTTATTTTTCATCCCCCGCCAAAACCAGTGATTGCTCACAGGCCCCCACGCTTGTCTGAGGGATTTGGGGGCACTGCGGGGACAGACTTCTTATCAAGAAATACCCATTTACAAATAAATAAATAAATAACAACTATGATAATAACAACACTACTAACCTTGACAACAACAAAAGAGAATGAGAGGTGTGGTGTGAGCGGGTCAAGAGCATTAAAAAACTTTATCGCAAAGATAATTAGCAAGTGATGATTTGAATGACTGACACGGAAGACAAGTGAATAGACACAAACACACACACACACAATCCTGACGCTCCGCCACGCAGGGAATAAATGAGCACAGCACGTCAGTGAAATACAGGCCGTGACAGTGATGTGTTGTGTGGCGAGCAGCGGTGAGTGCCTTGCTATCGCCGGGACGCCCCTGCACTCGCCCCCCTCACGCCCTCACCACGCCCACCCGCGCTCCCACACACCACACACATACGCCCGTGGCTCTAATGCACCAGCACGCAGGGAATGCGTGGCGCCGCGACTCACCTTACACTTGAATCCGGCGAAAAATGCGAGTGCTGAGACCCAGCGAGAAATGGCGGGCAGCACTTGTTTACAGTGACCAGGAGCACCAACCCTACCCAGACACGCTTTGTTATCACTATTATCACAACTACCCTCCTCTTTACTTGTATTTACTATCACCATTATTGTTTTTATTTACTGTGGTTCTGTTTTACTGTTTGGATTCTCCGTGGTTACTGAGAAATAGTTGGTACGCTTGACGGCAACACAATGCTTACAATGGTTATTTTGAAATTAATGGCATTTTGTGTTATTTGTTAATTGCATAAAAATATATTGTAAAGTTCCATCGTTTAATTGCCTAGTAATTACACCACTGATACTCTAAACAGGAAAACAACACAATTATGTTAACTCATCTCATCATATTACAATTACACTTTATTTTATTACTTCACTTAATAGAAACACCATATTTATTTTTCTCTTTATTTTCATATGAATAAAATGAATGCAAACATTATATTAGTTAGAATACAAAATTAATATACCGTACAAAAAGAGAAGCGAGGAGCGCCGCGGCCGCCCAAAACTAAACAAACCCTTCAAAATCTTGGCGGTGCAGAGAGTGAAAGTTTGCCCTCCGTCTGCCCAGGTGCTGTTATCATCCCTCTCATCCTATTGTATCCATCTGTGCTGCCTCCAGGACAGGACACGTGCGGGGCGGTGGTGTCCATGTGTGGTCCGTGAGGTGAGGAGTGTGGAGGGAAGGTAATGTAGGTTAGAGTGAGTCTGCTCGTCTCACCTGGCGCTGGTGACCCCTGATGCACCTGTCTGTGTTGCTCCGTGGGCGCCTCAGGTCAATGGTGAAGTGTGAGTGGAGGGAAGGTGTCAACATGGCGCGGATTAAAGAAGTGGATCTAAATAATGATAGGTGTGAGGGGAATGAACAAACTTAACCATTGCCATCCGCTGCGTGCTGGCTTAAGTTTGAATTCATTCTGTTCATTATTTAGGGAATATTGAGCCAAACCTACCCTACTGTTTCCCTGAATAAACTTCTTTTTTTTTTTCTGTAGTTTTCGGCTTGTTTTGAATTCATCTTGTTTTTCCAGCAAATAATTAGTGTTTATTTTTATCCCCCCCCCACCACCACCACCTAACCCAGCTTAAGGAAACTAACCTAATCTAACCAAACAAACTTAACCTAACCTAAACTAACCTAACCTAACCAAAACTAAACTAACAACCTAACCAAACTACCTAACTGGCAAAGCTAAGAAATTAATACAAAGTCATTACCTTGTGTATCTTCATAAAATTTGCTGGTGCACTGGAAATAATGGAGGCGCCACCCACCGCAGACAGACATCTTCCTCACACTAATTCAGATATTTTAAATCGAGCTGCTTCTCCCTCCACAGGATGAAATAAAATGCTGTGATTGGCTAAATTAATTCTGTATTTTTTAATTGACCAGCGGCTGCATTCTCAAACAAAAGAACCAATCACGGTGACTAATTTCGCACCTTGCACAGGTGACATACGCACGCACAGACAAACACACCTGATAGTTTTGGAATTACGATTTACACAAGGGAGGGATTCGCTGTGAAATTAAAGAATTGAAGGAATATAGACCTAACTTTGCAGTCAGTCTAAATCTCACCAAGCCTGCCATTCCTCTGTGTATGTGCTGGAGTCCCATACTCGTCCTTCTCTCTGCCCAGGTGATGTGCAGGTGAGGCCCCGGCAGGAGAGAGAACAGGACACAAGACATGGAGGTGGAGGATGATGCCCCAGCCACCACCACCACCACCACCACTAGGTCAGTCCCTTGCTGCTGCCTTGTTCCCTTTGCCCTGTCAGTTGCTGCACCTGTTGGTTTTGGGAGTCAGTAGTAGTCACAGGAGATAAAGATGTTGAGTAGATAGTGGTTAATAAAGATTGCCTGTTCTGTTTTTTTTTTTTTTTAATGAATGAATTAATGAATGAATGAATTTTTTTTTTTTTTTTGAGGGTCACTGGCCAAGGGGAACAAAAAAAGAGGAAAAAAAATAATCCAGCTGAGGTCTAGAGAATCATGGGAAATTGAAGGATGAGCGTCTTGTGAGGATTGTATGCCCACTGCTTGAACTGTGGCGTAGGGAAATGTTTTGTCTTGTGCTTTGAAATTCTCTCTCTCTCTCTCTCTCTCTCTCTCTCTCTCTCTCTCTCTCTCTCTCTCTCTCTCTCTCTCTCTCTCTCTCTTCTCTCTCTCTCTCTCTCTCTCTCTCTCTCTCTCTCTCTCTCTCTCTCTCTCTCTCTCTCATCCTACAAACAATAGAAACAATACTAATAGCTATTTTTCCTTTTCCTTTTGAGAGAGAGAGAGAGAGAGAGAGAGAAAAGCGTATCTTGGCAACAGTAGTCCATGCATCCTTGTGTCTTGTGTTATCTTGTCTCTGCTTGTGTCCCCATTGAGCCGTGTGGGATGTGAATGCAGGAGTTTGTACACAGTGCTTGCTTCCTCACCACCTCTGATGCACCATGTTCCTCCCAGCGGTTTGCATGTGAGGGGGTGTGTGGTTAAGGGTGTGTCCAGTGCCTCTCTTGATGTGCAGGAGTGTGTTTGCCTCTGTTGTCCTCACTGACACCTCCTCCTTCCCTGTGTCTCTCTTGCCAGTAGTGCCGGAGGGTCTGCTCAGCGTTCTACTACCAGTGTGTTGGTGCTCCATGTGCACCTCTGTCACCCATATGTTGGTGCTCCTTCCCTGTGTTTGTGCAGAATGATGGCTGCTTATGGCTATGTTGAGTGCTCTTCTGTGTGTGTGTGTGTGTGTGTGTGTGTGTGTGTGTGTGTGTGTGTGTGTGTGTGTGTGTGTGTGTGTGTGTGTGTGTGTGTGTGTGTGTGTGTGTGTGAGAGTGAGAGTCTGAGTGTGAGTCTGAGTATGAGTGTGAGTGTGAGTCCTTTGCCGGCCTCAGCCCCTGTGATACTCCTGCTCTGCACATGTGAGAGTGATGGCTAGGTAAGGCTGTGCTCAGTGTGGCTGTCAGTGTGTCTGTAAGCCCCTATGTGGCATGGCCTGCTGCAGGAGGCACACTCATGGCATGGTTTGTGTTGGCACCACAGGCGCAGGCTGCCGGCCCGCCAGGCCAAGACCACCTCACTGCTGGACGAGTACCGGGCAGAGGAGAGTTGCTCGTCGCCGGCCAGGATCAGCAGCGCCCTCAAGAGGAAGGCAGACATCAAGGTGGAGAACCTGTACCTGCAGGACAACTACAAGGAACCACTGCCTACGCCCCTGGAGACCATCTTTGAGTCCCCACAGCCTAGCAGGAGCCAGCGCGGGGATTGCCCGGAGGTGTCGCCGCTGATGGCACGGCGGAAGCTGAAGCGCCTGTGTGTGTTCGGCAGCCACTACCAGCCCTCCCGCACCAAGCTGAGGCACCGAAGGGACCGCGCCCACCGCATGAAACAGCTGAGGGGTGTGAGGGTGCCACTGGGCAAGGCCTTCAGCGAGGACGATGTGCAGACAGCCCTCTCCTGCCTGGTGGAGGAGGAGACCACCACCACCACCACAGAGGAGCAGGTGCCCAGCCTACCACACTCCCCCACAGAGTCGGTGATGGAGAGAGTCACGCAGGGCATGAGTGTTTTACAGATGGACTGTGAGTCATCCTTCGCATCCCCTGGCCTGGCCCAGCAGGGCCCGGCAGCATCCCAGCCCACCAAGGAGCAGCGGCGCAAACGTAGGTCAGGCCTGGTTGTCAGTCCCGCTGGCCCCATCGATGCATCCCCCGGTGATCATCCAGCACGGCCGCCCTCTGCCCGGGAGAAGAAACTGAGGCGACAGTCTGGCTTGGTGTTCATTGACACAACTGACACTGCCCTGGGCTCCCAGGATGCCCCAGGGGACTGCCCACCCCAGCCCGGCCCCAGCAAGGCAACAGGGTCACGGAGGAAGAGACAGAAAACGACCTCTGAGGCAGAGCAGGGGAACAGGCCAGCCAGGGTGCCGCGAGTCAGGTCAGGAAACAAGAGGACTCCAGACACCTCCCCAGCCTCCGTTAAAAAGAAGCAGCGCATCCCACAGTCCTCCCTAGAGACCCCCACTGCCCCTTCTCAGCGGGGCAAGACTCGGGGCAAGAGTAGAGGCACACGAAGGGTGTCTGGTGTGCAGCGTCCCCTCTACAGCACCACTGCCCTTAGTGCCGACTCTCCAAACCAGAGCCTCACCACCAACACCCCTTCCCCAGCCATCATCCCCACCAGCACCACTTCCCCAGCCATCATCCCCACCAGCACCACTTCCCCAGCCATCATCCCCACCAGCACCACTTCCCCAGCCATCATCCCCACCAGCACCCCTTCCCCAGCCATCATCCCCACCAGCACCACTTCCCCAGCCATCATCCCCACCAGCACCCCTTCCCCAGCCATCACCCCCAACACCCCTTCCCCAGCCATCATCCCCACCAGCACCCCTTCCCCAGCCATCACCCCCAACACCCCTTCCCCAGCCATCATCCCCACCAGCACCCCTTCCCCAGCCATCATCCCCACTAACACCCCTTCCCCAGCCATCACCCTCACCAGTAGCACCTCCCAGGCCACCCCCACCACCAGTGCAGACCCTCCAGCATCAGTCACCACCAAAAGGGACCTCACACTCATCACTGCCTCCCCAAAGACTGACAACAAGGAGGTGCCCCCAGCAGCCCCCGGAGCCTCCCCAACCTCCCCCTCTACCAGAATGGCTGCCCTGTCCCTCCAGTGCACCCCATCACCCACCACCAAGCCCAGGAAGGCGCGGCGAAGGTCTGCCAGGCTCAGTTTGGGGATGGATGCCAGTGAGGAGTTGAGGAAGGTGGCTGATAACTCTCTCCTCGGTACATTCTGGCTGGCTACCTCACCCAAGGAACGTGTGGCAGGGGCAGTGCAGAGTGATGCTGGTGGTGGAGTGGGTGGAGACGGTGACGCTCCACAACCATCACCACCGTCACAGTCGTCAGTGAAGAGGAAAAAGCAGGCGAGGGGAAGGCGACGCTCTAATCAGTTCCTTCCATTACCTGATATCATGGAGACTGAACTTACCACTACCACTACTACTACTACTATTACTATTACTACTACCAACACCTCCCCAGCCAAGCCCACACCCCCAGAGAACGTGCCATCCCCCCAATCCCCCATCACCCCAGCCCATCCCAGCTTACCCAAAACACCCACCACCCGGCTAACTCCTAATGGGATTGTGGAGGAAGGAAGGGATGCAGAGACCAAAGGGATGGGGAAGATGGGCAGTAGTACATCCCCACACATAAGTGAAGGTTCATCCCCATCACTCTCCCCGTCATCGTCTAAGTCTGACATTCAAAACATAGCCATTTTAGAAGATTTCAGTGACCTAACTACACCTTCCCCTGCTTCTCTCATCTCTAAGACCCCTGCCTCCAGTACCTCATCAGTTAGGACCTCTGCCAACCCTGCTGCCATTGTCCCTTCCTTGTATCTAACCCAGTGTGAAGAGCCACCAACACCTCCCACCCCATCAGCAGATCACTTCTTGCTCCCCATTCTCACCCCTAATGTGGGAAAACAGGAAGTCTTACCTCTCAGCCCTTCTGCAGGAGACCGCACAGCTCCTGATCTCACCATATGTTGTAAAAGTCAGCCAGTTCCATCTTTCACCCCCAAAAAACACCTTACAGTCTCTCCCCACATCCCCTCAAGACACCCCAAGATCTCTTCTCTCACCCCATCAGAACACTCCAAGGCTTCTTTCACCCCTTCAGGACATTCCAAGACTTCTCCCTTCACCCCTAAAGAACACCCCATAACTACTGTCACCCCATCTACAGAATGTGTCCCTTCTCTCACCCCTAATGGAGATATCCCAGCTCCTTCTTTCACCCCATCCACAAGCCAGGATACCACCACCCCTGGCAGTATCACCCCAGCAGCACACAGGGACCAACACATGTGCCCAGAAGAGGAATGGGACTCACCAATTGTCTCTGGAATTCTGACAAATGAGACGCTGATTCGAATGGGGCGTGTGTACTACGGCAGTCAGCTGACCCCTTCCCCCCGACCGAGTGTGATGTGATAGGATGTGTTTGGTGCTCCTGGGTGCTGCGTCTCATCAATATGAATTTTCAACTTTTTTTTTTTTTTTTTTTTTTTTTTTTTTTTCATGATCGCAGTGATGGTTTAACAGGTTATACTGAAAGTTATTGTGTTTTTTTTTTTTAATGTTTTGGTGATTCCAGTGGTGATTTAAGATGCTCCAGTGGATGTTATTAGGGTTTGCAAGTGTTCGACTATTCCAGTGATTGTTCAAACAGGTTGTAATATTAGTTATTGTGGTTTTGAAGTGTTTTCATCATTCCCGTGATAGTTTGAACTGGAAATTATTGCGTTAAGCTTGAACGCATTGTACTGGAAATTATTGTGGCTTTCCTCATTTGTGTGATAGTTTAACAGGTTCTAGATCATTCATGAGAAAAGGCATCATGAAAATCTGCCCAGTGATCTCTGTGGCACGTGAAAGCAGTCCTGGTGAGAACAAAGCATACAAAGACACACACTAGAATTTAAGGATGCAGTCTGTCGTCTTCAAGGCCGCCATTAGTCTCCCTCTCCTGTCTTCATGTTTGTGGCTGCTGCAAAGTTTGACAGAAGAGAATGAAGATGCAAGTGTATGAGCTGTACAGACTTTCCCTTGTCCTTGGTGTTGTGTGTAGGTCAGGACGAGCAGGCTGAGGAGCACATGGTGGAGCTTTCCTGCCTCAGCCTCTTGTCACCACAGAAACACAAAGTTTATAAACATTTCTTGGTTTGAGTTTATGGCTTTTGTTCATGTTAAGTGAATTTTGTTGCTTAGTTTTGCTTCTGTTTTTTGTTTTGATTTTATTTATTGATATTATTGGTATATGTTTTACTAGTTTTTATACAGTTACAGAACACAGTCTCTGCCTTCAGTTTGCATTTTTTGCCAAGAGAATTGAGGCATAGGTGTGACAAAAAGAACATTTAATGTCCTTCCCTCCCATGTCCTGCTAACAATAAGAAATTTGAATATTTTATAGTTTCCACACAAATCATTTATAAATACTAGATCAATATAAATAAAGTGTACTTGGCAATGGGTGTTATCTTATGCATTCATGATGATAAACAATAGGAAAGCTTGGTGTGTATAAAGTATTTCACCACACACACACACACACACACACACACACACACACACACACACACACACACACACACACACACTATCAGCACATCACTGTTTCCTCATCATTAGAAGCACAAGTCTTGCATATAATAACCACAAGAATCATCATAATGTCACCTTCCTTTCATATCATGAGGGTGTGACTCACTTTACAAGATGACACACTGTTTTCACTGCTTACCTTGTATCAACACCAATCACTTCATCTTATCATTACAAACATGTTCACATTTTGTACACAATAAACATAAGAATCATCATCAAACCATTTATTATTGCGTCACATAAATATGCACACACTTCTAGGATACGAAATAAAGTTGATACATAGTACAGAACACAGTGACACCCACAGCACATGACTGTCTGGTGTGTGTGTGGGGACTAGCTCACTCAGAGGAACACCACAGCATCACAGCAGCCACATCACAGACATATCCCAATACATGTCTTCATAGTGACAGTTTTGGGGAAGACTGGCTATTGTTAATGGTATACACACACACACACACACACACACACACACACACACACACACACACACACACACACACACACACACACACACAAAGAGAGAGAAGAGAAGAGGAGACTAGATAACTGAGAAGATATAAGAAAAAAATTAAAAGTTTTTATACATAAATGGAGAAAAGAGACTAGACAACGGGGAAAAGTTTTTGAACACGCACAAACATACACATGGAAAGAAAGAACAGGAGAAAAAATAGATAACTGAAAAGACATGAGAAATTTTTAGGGATGACTGGAACACACAAACACACATTAAAGAGTCAGTGAAATATACCCTTGTTGTAAGAATGACGGGGAGAAACAGAGACAGGACAAAAGAAGGCCCCGTATAATACCTCTCTCACTCTCTCTCTCTCTTATACATAGGTGTCTATCTAGCTGCTGAACAAGACACTTCCAACAGATCCAAGACACTTTTCTTGGCATGCTATGGACAGGACAGGACAGGACACACACACACACACACACACACACACACACACACACACACACACACACACACACACACACAGTACCCTGTATGGAGTGGTGAGGGGACTGGCTCTGGTCTACACAGTTAATGGTTCACCTCAGCCTGACACGATCACAGATGGTAATGCTTTGGTTCAGGAATATATGATTGTCTGGTACTGAAAGACTTAGTGGAATAAATAGATATGTCAACACACACACACATACACACACACACACACACACACACACACACACACACAAGGCACTAATAGGTTGGAAGATTACATACATCTATACACATACATACATACATGAAGGATATTACTGAAATAACATCAGTTTGTTTTCATCTGAGGGTTAGTTTCAGTTAAGTTACATTTTGGTTAATTCAGTTCATTAATCTCATTTCTGAGCCTTTCACTGTGCAGGTCATGACTTGGGGAGAATAAAAAAAAAAAAAAATGCATAGGAATAAATTAGTTGATCATGAAATTTGTAGCCTCAGGTTATTTCCAGAAGTCCTGAAACACACACACACACACACACACACACACACACACACACACACACACACACACACACACCACTGACAGGATGGAAGATTACACAGATCCGTGTGCATAGAGAAATACAGATGAATGGACACACACACACACACACACAGCTTGACTCCATCACCACCACCACAATAATACCAACATGTATTACTGTTAACACCCTGCATTGGTACAAGCAGCTGAATGTTGGTGGCAGTGCCTCAGTGCTGCAGTGCCTGGCCAGCTCCTCTCAGCATGCCAGACTTGGCTGCCAAGCCAGTGTTTGTATTATGGCAGGGGGAGTCACTGAGTGCTGTGTGTTCAGGCTGTGGTGCAGGAATGACTGTCTTCCTGTTTCATGCATCACTGTCAGAGTTGTGAGGCAAAAAACACATGAAAGTTATGTGTTGTTTGTTATTTTGATTACTTATGTGGTGGAAATTCAATCAAATGAGTGTTTTTATCAATGAATGCTAAATGAAATCAGTCTGAGTTACTATTCTGTGAAAATTAAATCATCACAATACCTTTCATTGTCATTCAAATATTTTATAAATGTCTATGACAGTGAGCCTGAGTATTAGTTCACAGCGGCAGCAGTGACAGAGCCAGGCGTCTTACAACACCACTACACGCAGGTACATCTTTCCCACACCAGGTAATTCTGTCCAGGTAAAATTTGACTTGGCTGGAATGTACAGGTTTGCACTTCACCTTGTGTAACATGTGATGGGGGAAATGAGCGAACATTTCACAAGCACAACAACACACACATCACCCCGACACATGAGGTGACACTCATCAGCCTCGGTGTGTGCTGGAATGCATCACTCTGCATCCAGCCTGACATACACTGTGACTGAATAAAGTACACTAATACAAATTCACAAATTTCAATATTTCCCACACATGAGGTAATAGTTTTGTTCATAATATAACTACTGGAATGCTTCAATTCACACTTCACCTTCTGTACAGCAGCAGGATAAGGGAAGGAGTCCATTTGAAGACCACAATAGCACACACACACACACACACACACACACACACACACACACACACACACACACACACACACACACACACACACACACAGTTCCCACACATGAGGTAATAATACATCTCTTCATAACACAGCAGTACTGGAATGCATCACAGCACACTTCACCATATGTACAGTGACAGAATAAAAGAAGTCAGTTTCACAAGCACACACACAATTCCCACACATGAGGTAACATTTCATGAATTTCAGTGCCAGAATGCAAGACTCCACAATCCACCTCCCATTAAAACTGACAGCAGCAGTGGCAGTGGTGGTGACAGCCAAGCATTCATTCTGATCACAACTACTCTTAACCCTTCCACTGCTATGACACATCTTTAATCACTAACCACTCTGAGACACTTCTACAGCCACGTCCAAATATCATACTTTCTAAAAACTGCAAACTCCATTCCTCTAATCCCTTTCTTCCTTGTGGACACTTATAAAGATTTCACACATTTAGTTTAGTGTTCAGAGTTGCTGCATATCACAAGGAAACAGTTAGCAGTGTTGTGGAAGCTGCCGAGATCTTCACGGGTACTTCCGTGGTTCTGCTGATAGTACTCCTGGTTAAAAAAAAAACATCCATAGGGACCTGAGTAATTATCTGTGGCCTTTGCAGTCACAATGGAAGAACAAAGCATTTCAGAACATACCACTAACACACAGCCACATTCACCAGGTGTGAAGTAAGATGTCTTTGTGAACAGCAAGGCAGGATTGGAATGCATATCACACACTAACTCACTAAAAAGTCCCTGTTTAGCACATCAGGATCTCACATAATTCACTGAGGTCTCACTTAACACACTGGGGCCCTGCTTGACACATTATACTCCCATCTAACACACACATTCCACCACACACACATACACACACACACGACCTTCCCAGCAACACTTTACCTCTATCATCAACACACAACACCCCTCTTCTAACACACAGTGATCCTAATCCAATACAGCTACCACACCTGTCACTACCACACAACACCATTCAGTTAATCTCATATACCTAATCTCTATACACCAAGCCAATAATAATTACACTATTTTTTGCGTCCCTGGCCAGTCTGACATAGAAGAAAAAGATTATTATAATTAACTGGCTTTCCCCCTTAAATACTTATTATATTACAGGTTTACTGTATACAATAATCTGTCAATATGTCTGTACACCAAACCAGCAGCTCCACAAGGTGGCCACCCACACAAGGCACCACACTCACATTCACACTCTTAGCCGCATCAGCTCCTGGTGGAAAGGGACAGTCTCGTGAATCATCCTACTACACCCCAGGAGCTCAGGCACACCACAGGTGGCCACACACTTCCACAGCAAGGCCCACAGCACACACTGGTTCACCCCTGCCCTTCATAATAAGACTGTCCCACACCTCCAATCCTGAGACCACAATAGATGCAGGGTACTGACTATACAATTAACTGGCTTTCCCCCTTAAATAGTTATCATATTAAGGATGTACTTGTAAGCACATAATAATAACAGTCTGTCTATACAGTGGGCTGAGATCCTGCAAAGATATCACTCATGTATTGCCTCAAACACACACAAGAGAGAGTTCCTCGTCCCTCTCAGTGGCAGCAGTGCACCATTCCTGTACTCTTCCTTTGTGTCCCTGTGTGCCCTTCACTGGGGCCTGCGTTGGTGTGACTCTACAGCAAGACAAGGAGGAGGAGGAGGAGGAGGAGGAGGAGGAGCAGCAGCATGAATGAGGAATAAGAATTAAATCAAGATGAGGAAGAGGAGAAGGAAGGCAAAACACAAGGAGAAGAGAATAAACAAGAATAAAGAATAAAAGAAATGAGAAAGGGAAGGAAGGAAACGAGAAACAAAAAGGAGGAAAAGAACAGACAAGAATGAAGAATAAAAACAAAGATGATGATAAGGAGAAGTAAGAAGACAAGATACAAGGAGGAGGAAGAGAACCCAGAATAATGAGACAAGGATGAGAAAAAGAAGCATGAGGACAAAGCAGACAGCATTAACACAACTCAGCTGGTCACAATCACACAATACACAGACAAGACTCAATCAAAGCCACACCACTCACTCTTACCTTACCACTCTGGCTATGATACAACAGAGGAAGGCCTCTCTCTCTCTCTCTCTCTCTCTCTCTCTCTCTCTCTCTCTCTCTCTCTCTCTCTCTCTCTCTCTCTCACACACACACACACACACACACACACACAGGTAAAATGAGGATACAGTATGCGTAAATGTAAACAAAAAATAATGATCTAGTTTCTAAGAGTGTGACAAGATTGCCTTAATCCTACAAAAATACAAATAAGTCATTACAAAAAAAATATACGCTACATGATACTAGTAATACGTGATGCCCTTGGTTACAATGTATACGTAAAGCATAGATATGTATTTCTGTTATTACCCGCTGTCAGTGCAGGCTGTCGTCCTTCAACACAGCAACACAGCAACACAGGAAGCTTGACGTCAGGAACACAAAACAGCAGGGAGGCAGTGAGACAGGAATACCTCCCTCACGTAACACAAGGAACACAACACAACATACAGGCAGAGACAACAGCACCTCACTCACAACACAGCACAAGGAAAGATGGAACAATAGAGGCGGCCTGAGAGAGAAAAACACACACCTCTTCACCCCACAACACACAGAACACAAGAAACGGAAGACAAGAACACCACACAACTCAAGGCACACCTCAGGCAACACAGGGAAGACACAAGACAGCATCACAAGGCCACAGGAGCACTGCAGCACACCAAACACTACAGCACAGAGGTATATTGCTGCTGGCCACCACAGTACAGCAACACTGGCCTGGCACAGCACCCCCCCTCCAATTACATCCCTGGCTAGTACACAGAAATGCTTTGCTTTCTCACCACGACAGATATAATTAGACATGTTCTCAAGAGTGTTCCTCCTGTTGATAATCTGGAAGTCTTGTTAATCTGTCACTGAAGCCATGAAAACACAATTAAAAACCTCTCGCTTCAATTAAAGGCTTCTGAAAATAGTGGTGTGGCCAGAAGTGTTTCAAAATATGACCCCATGTTCTGCCGTCACAAGCTGCCTGACAACACTGGTGACCCGGCACAGACACCACACACACCACTCCTGGCTCTGTGCTGCATCTGGTACTGGCTGTGGTGGTGGTGGTGGTGGTGGTGGTGGTGGTTCAGACAACCCCTGCGGTGCCAAACATCTGCTCAGACTCCGGGTTATTGTGGTCGTGTCTGCCGGGGAGGAAAGAATGTCAGGGGATGGTCTGGTCTGTCACTTCTGGGAGGGAGTGACTGTCTGCATGTATCACCTCACGCCAGAGCACAGCATGACTATCAGGGCTGTTCTTGTCCCTCACTGCTTCTGGGAGGGAGTGACTGTCTGTATATTCCCTCAGAGTACATTATATCTACTTGTACTCCCTTCAGACCAGGACACGGCCAGAGAATCAGAGCTCGTCTTGAGTTGAATGCTACCTATACATTGCCTCAAACCAACACATGCTTCCTTCCATAGTCTCAAACCACGGCACACCATCTTGTGTTGTGTTGCCTCAAACCAGGACACAGACTCACACCTCACATCTTTGCCTCACTCCCATCACTGCCATTACTCTAGCCTACTGCACACACACAGGTAGCTGGACACACAGGGCAGGTCTTGTCACTGCCTACACACTACACACACCAGGGAACACCTTCTTGTATCCCCACAAACTACAGCATCCATAAGAAACATCACAACATAAGAAAATAAGGGAAGCCACCAGAAACCATGAGGCCTATAGGTGGCAGTCCCTTCCTGTGGCCCCTCACACCACAGCACACCGCCTTGCACCATCCCACACCAGACCACAGCCACACAGTCAGGTTGTGGTTGTGTCCCTCAGTGCTCACCTGCGGCAGTACTCAGACTCAGTGTCAGAGGGCGTGAAGGGGGACATCTCGCACCCATCACCTGCTGGCCTGTCATCCTCCAGCTCCTCCTCTGACCCTGGGGGGGACACAGATTCATGATGAAGAAAATGGAAAGTAAAAACAAAATGAAAACCAACAACAAACACACACACAAAAGGAAACCAACAACAAACACACACACAAAAGGAAAACCAACAACAAACATACAAATAACTCAAAACCAAACTAAAAAAGAAATAAACAAACCAAAACAAGAAAAAAACAAAAACACTGAAAAATACATCATGAATGACCAACTAGGGAACAGACAGACAGACAAACTGAAACAATGAGAACAAAACACACACACACACACACACACACACACACACACACAGCACGAACCGAGGGAGGTGCGGTGATGGTGAGGGTGCACGGCAGCCCAGTGAGGGGAGGAGGAGGTGTGGTAGTGCCCCGCATCACCTGAGACATCCAGGTCCTCGTCTGCATTGGTCATGTCAAAGATCTCCGTCACTCTCACCTGTGGGAGGATGTATGAGAGAATGTACTGGGGTGTGAGGCAGAGATGGGCTGTGTATGGGAGGCTGAGGGGTGTGTGAGGGTGCTGAGGGAGAGATGTACAAGGAAGGTGTATCAGGGTGTGTATGGGAGAGATAGGGGTGTATGTGAGAGAGATGTGAGGGTGTACTGAGGGAGACACGGGAGAGGAAGGTGTATCAGGGTGTGTATGGGAGAGATGGAGGTGTGAGGGAGAGATACTGAAAAGAGTAACAGGAAAGACGTGAGATAGGAAGGTGTACTGGGAGTGAGGGAGGGATAGGGGAGTGTACAGGAGATTAAGAGGTGTGAGAGAGCAACACACACACACACACACACACACACACACACACACACACACACACACACCTCGTTGTTGTCGTCCAGGTAGTAGTACGCCATGAGAGCCTCTTGGTGTGTGGTGACATCCAGGATCCTCTCAAAGGCATCCTCTCCAACCAGGGCCGCTGCGGGGGTGCTCATGCCATCCTCCGTGTCCCCATCCTCACTGAAGGATGGCCGGCGGGATACGGCACGGGACACAGCCCTGGATGGAGCCCTGGACTGCACCCGGGAGGTCATGCGGGACCCAGCGTGCGATACAGAGCGGGAGGCACAGCGCAGGGCCACCTCCGCCAGCGCCTGTGACTCCAGCAGCATGGCGTCCTTGTGGCTCTGTGGCACACCCTCCCTGCAGGTGAGGTGAGGCGAAGTGAGGTGAGGTTGGGATGGGTTGAATTAGGTTAGGTTGGGTTGGGTTAGGTTGGGTCAGGGTAGGTTAGGTTAGGTAAGGTTAGGTTGGGTTACATTGGATTATTTGATGAAACAGTAAAACACTATGAAAACAGGACAAAGAGAACATGAAAATGAAAAGAAAATTACAAGAGATGAGGAAACAAAAAAAGTCAAAGCTAGAATAAAGAATAAAAATGAACAACTATTTTTTTTCAGCATCTACACACACTAAGCATCACAACACTTCCTTCCTGTGTGCATAACATCAAGAAAAAAAAAAGTAACAAAACAAGCCAAGAAAACAGAAAAAACAAACCTAAAAACAAGAATGAGAAGCAAAGAGGAACAAATCATCTTTCCATCTCTACACAGCAAGCACTGGAAGACAACTTAGCAACCGTACATACAAACAGACGGACAGACTTACATGGTGTCAAGGTCGAGCGTGAAGTCGAAGTTCTGTCTGTTCTGAATGTGCTGCATCTCCACATCACCTGCCGCACACACGCCACGGCACACCACCGCCACCACCACCACCACCACCAGGCACACAGGCAGGGGAGGGCAAGCAGGGAAGGAAGAGAAGAGATACACAAGTTAATACAAAGCTCTTATTCAACTGTAGCAGCTTACACAACAATACTGAAGAGCACAGTGAGAGTCAGTGCATGTGTGTGTGTGTGTGTGTGTGTGTGTGTGTGTGTGTGTGTGTGTGTGTGTGTGTGTGTGTGTGTGTGTGTGTGTGTGTGTGTGTGTGTGTGTGTGTGTGTGTGTGTGTGTGACTATAATAAAGCTATAATTATGTTAACTGTGAAATGACTTTTTGATAAGTGGTATGTTGATTAAAATATTCCTAACAGGTTCCTTGCACAGACACAACAAAGTATTTCATGAAGGTAGAGAGAGAGAGAGAGAGAGAGAGAGAGAGAGAGAGAGAGAGAGAGAGAGAGAGAGAGAGAGAGAGAGAGAGAGAGAGAGAGAGAGAGAGAGAGAGAGAGAGAGAGAGAGAGAGAGAGAGAGAGAGAGAGAGAGAGAGAGTACCAGCCTAATTACTTCAAACGGGATAATTAACCTAACGAACCAGTAAGGGAATGATGGCATACCGAAATAAAATAAGAGGGTTTATAGGCACAGACTCACACCTCACATCTTTGCCTCACTCCCATCACTGCCATTACTCTAGCCTACTGAACACACACACACACACACACACACACACACACACAGGTATCTGGACACAAAGACACACGAACACATAGCATATCTTGTTTATTAAGTCCCACAATACACATGAGAGAAATATAAACATGTAAACAAACACAGAGATGAGAATAAATAATGTAAACAAACAAACGAATGAAAATAAATAAGTGTGATAAATGACTGTGATGAATGAATGGCAATAAACACATGACTAAGCAACACAGGAAGATCTCTCTCTCTCTCTCTTTCTCTCTCTCTCTCTCTCTCTCTCTCTCTCTCTCTCTCTCTCTCAATCAATCAAGATACCAAGCAAGAGACAATATCAAAACAAACAAACAAACAGACAAATAAATAAAAACCATACATAATGAAAATAAAAAGTAAACAAACAGATGAACAGATAAATAAACACATCTATAACAAAAAAAAGGCAAATAAATAAAATAAACAAACAAAAAACACACACTATTAATTAACAAAACAAAAATGCACTACACAAACAAACAAACACACAAACAAACAAACACAGCCCACAGAAGGCAGAGTCATTCACACTCAACAAAAAAATTCACAACAATAATTTGTATTTCGAACTCGTAAATTCTTGAGGGAAAAAAAATCCATCGTTTTCTTTTCGTTTAGCGTCATCGGATCAGAGGAGGAGGGAGGAAGGCGTCTGTGTGTGTGTCGAGGGGGAAAGGGAGGGAGAAGGAGGAGGAGGGATGGGAGAGAGAGATGGGAAGAAAGATGAGGAATGGGATATATAAGGAGAGAAAGACAGGAAAAATGAAGAAGAGGAAAGAAAGGAGGGGTGAAGATAGGGAAGGAAAGAAGGCAGAAGGAAGGAGGATGAAGAGGTGGAAATAGGAAAAGGAAGGGAGAAGAATGGGAGGGATGAAGAGAGAAGGAAAGGGAAGAGAAAATGGGATGGGTGGGGATAGGAAAAGGAAGAGAGCAGGAGGAGGAGGATAGAAGTAATGAGGGGAGAAGGGAAGGGAGGATAGGGAAGGAAAAGAAGAAATGAGGAAAAATAGATAAGTAAACGAAAGGGAAGCAGAGAGAAGGGAGGAGGATAAGTAGATGAGGATAGGAGAGGATGGGAGGGATGAGGAGATAAGGAAGTGGGGAGGAGGGCTGAAGGATGCTGAAGGACACTGAAGGATACACACAAGTTTTACCAAGACATGAGTTTCAAAGGAGTGTGGTGACCTGAGACCCTTGAACTTCCTAAGGTTGAAAGTTCAAACCCATGGCAGTGTACTGAGGCTGTGTGGGAGGGGGGGCACTAACCACCCAGCCACAGGTCACCCCCCGTCACACTGCTGGGGACTCGCTGTGGTGGAGATGAGTGCTGCCAGTCACAGGTACATCACACTCCAGCAACATTAAGTGGAGTGTTCAAGTTCAAGGTCACCTCCTCACCTCCCATGCCTTTGTAAATCAGGTCAAATCGGGTCACTGCGGCATACTCTCAGGGCCAAGTCTTGTCGTAACTAGTGCTGGGAAGTTTGGGTCACCTCTTCATTCCCTATGGCTTTGGAAATCAGGTCAAATCAGGTCACTGTGTTGTGTTCTGAAGGTCATCTCCTATCATAACTGGTGTGAGGAAGTTTGGATCACCTCTTGTATCACACTTTCAAGGTCCTCTCTTGATGAACTCCCTCACAACTTTACAAATCAGGTCACATGGGGTCAGTGGGATGTGCTCTCCAGGCCATCACCTCCAGGCACACCAGGGGAGTCCTGGGCGAGGGCGGTGGCAACAATGGCCACGTTCTCCATGACAGAGCCGAGGAGGAGGGCAAACATCTGCGCCTGCTGCTCCGCCAGGTCGTCTGGGGCACTCTTCAGCCCCTGCATGGTGTTCAGCACGTGGTTGGAGTACGGCTGTCTGCCTCGCCGCCTCCTTGGTGCCACAGAGAGGTGGTTCCTGCGCCTCGACCTGTGCTTGGTGGCCTGGCGTCGTGTCTTCCTCTGGTGCCCTGTTATGGTGGTGGTGGTAGTGGTGGTGGTGGTAAAGATTGGTGTTAACTCCTGGCTGCAAATCTGTGGCTGTGTTTGTGTGAGGGATGAGTGGCTGGTGTGTCTTCAGGCTGTCAGGTGTATGCTCTTCTCTCTCTCTTGTACAGATATATACACACAACCTCTCTCTCTCTCTCTCTCTCTCTCTCTCTCTCTCTCTCTCTCTCTCTCTCTCTCTCTGTCTCTCTCTCTCTCTCTCTCTCTCTCTCTGTCTCTCTCTCTCTCTCTCTCTCTACCTATCTATCTATGAACCTTGCTGTCTCTATCTATATATCAATCCATCTATCTGTCTATCTACCTATTTCTTTTAATTCTACATTCTCTCCCTTTCATATTATCCCTCCCCCTACCTCTCTCTCCCCTTCACATCCCCCTCTCTCTCTCTCTCTCTCTCTCTCTCTCTCTCTCTCCTGTCACCCCATCCCCCCCTCACCTGAGAACTGCGTGATGGCCAGCTGGCAGGAGAACTTGGTGTCAAGGCGGCGGTGATGGTGGTGCAGGGAGCTCTTAGTAGACATCCTGAGCAGGGCCTTGACCAGCGTGATCACCTGCCGGGCCAGACTCTGCAGGTCCTTGCTGGTGGGTGCCGTTGCCATGAACCTGCACACAGCCACAGGGGGATGGATAAGCACTCAAGTCAGTCACAGGGGAAGGATAAGGACTCAAGTCAGCCACAGGGGGAAGGATAAACACTCAGGTCAGCCACAGGGAGAAGGATAAACACTCAGGTCAGCCACAGGGAGAAGGATAAACACTCAGGTCAGCCACAGGGAGAAGGATAAACACTCAGGTCAACCACAGGGGGAAGGATAAACACTCAGGTCAACCACAGGGGGAAGGATAAACACTCAGATCAGCCACAGAGGAAGGATAAACACTCAGGTACACAGGGGAAGGATAAACACTCAGGTCAGCCACAGGGGAAGGATAAACACTCAGATCAGCCACAGGGAGAAGGATAAATACTCAGGTCAGCCACAGGGGAAGGATAAACACTCAGGTCAGCCACAGGGGGAAGGATAAATACTCAGGTCAGCCACAGGGGAAGGATAAACACTCAGGTCAGCCACAGGGAGAAGGATAAACACTCAGATCAGCCACAGGGGAAGGATAAACACTCAGGTACACAGGGAGAAGGATAAACACTCAGGTCAGCCACAGGGAGAAGGATAAACACTCAGGTACACAGGGGGATGGATAAACACTCAGGTGAACACTCAGGTAATCATGCACACGAGGAAAAGGTAAACACAGGTAAACACTTGTAAACATATACCTGAGAAATAGATAAATACAGATACACACAGGTAAACATACACATGAGAAATAGGTAAACACACTGATAAACATACACACAAACACACAGCTGAGAAATGAACAAACACAGATAGGTAAACAAACACAAACCAAAGAAATGGACAAACACAGATAGATAAACACACAAACACCTGAGAAATGACAAACACACAGATAGGTAAACACAAACATAAACCAAAGAAATGGACAAACACACAGATAAAATAAACACACAAACTCCTGGGAAATGAACACACATAACTGGGAAATAAACAGACAGACAGACAGGTAAACACACCCAAGAACCCAAGAAGACCCAGGTTCGAGTCCCGGGCGCGGCGAGGCAAGTGGGCGAGCCTCTTAATGTGCAGCCTCTGTCCACCCAGCAGCAAGTGGGTATGGGATGTGACTCAAGGGATTTAGGCCTCGCTGTCCCGGTGTGTTGAGTGTGAGTGGTCTCTGTCCTACCCAAAGATTGGCCACCATGAACGAGATCTTTCTGTACGGGCTGAGTGACTAGATGACTGTAGGTAACTAACACACCTGAGAAGTAAACAAACACACAGACAAACAAATAAACACACATGCAAACACGAATAAACACAGAAGTAGAAACACAGGTAAGCAAACACACGAGAAATTAATGAACACACACATGACAAACAGGTAACCACACAGACACACACACAGACACACACCTGAGGAAGGCAGAGTAGGCAATGTCCATGGGCAGCACATAGGGCAGGCTGAGCACAGACAGCAGCTTCATGGACTTGTGCTTGAATACCCAGTTCATGAGACCCTCGTTGGCAGAAGTGATGGCGTCCTGCAGGATGGACCCCACCGCCTCTGGGAGCTGGTCCAGGATGGCCTCCTGCCGGCATTGTGGAGGCCGTGAAGGAGGTGGTGGTGGTGGTGAAGGTGGTGGAGAAGGAAGAGGTGAAGAAAGGAGGAAGAGGTGAAGGATGAGGTGGAGGTGAAGAAAGAGACGGAGGTGAAGGAGGAGGTGAAGGTGGAAGTGAAGGAGATGGTGGTGGAGGAGGTGGTGGAGGTGAAGGAGGAGAATTTACATGGTGCTGATAAATTAAGGTCTTATTTTCTTTTTTATTTAATTTCTTCTTTTTTTTTATGGTTATTTTGAGTAATTTACATAAGAGAAGGAAAAGTTATGTGATGCTAGTAAACTTATGGGCTCTCTCTCTCTCTCTCTCTCTCTCTCTCTCTCTCTCTCTCTCTCGCTGCTCACCTTGCGCTGCTGCTTACAGTCAATACAGTTATCCTCTGGGTCGTGGAAGTGATTTACCGACACCAACTCCCGCGCCTCCTCACGAGACTCCTGGGGATACACAGAACACACTGTCAATTACTACTACTACTACTACTACTACTACTACTACTACTACTACTACTACATTTAGACAGTAAAATAAACACAAGGTAAAAAAGGTAAAAAAAAAAAAAAGTGTCCCATCGTGTGCCGTTACAAAGGCGAAAACCTCACACCACAAATAAATACAACAGCAACAATAACAAAGAAAAGTGATACTGTAGATAGATAAACAGATACTGATAAAAAAAAAGATAAATTAAGGATTAAGGAACAAACTTCAATTAAACAACATAAAACACAAACAACAACAAAAAAGGAAGAAACAAAGAAAGAGGATAAAAAAAAAAAAAAAAAACAATGAACACACACACACACACACACACACACACACACACACACACATATAATCCAAACAGCCAAAACAACTCACTGTCAAATTGAAGCTGGACTGCACAGCGAGGCACCTGGTACAATTGATGAGGTTGTTTCTCTGCAGGAAGTCAAGGGCATCATTGAAACCCTGCTGACACATCTTGCTTAGCACCTCGGGGGGCGGCGGAAACAGAATGCGAGCGAAGCGGTATAAGTTTTCCTTGCTCAGCTCAATGCTCGTGTTGGCCAGATTCACCTGTGGGAGGGTGCGGCAGGCGTGTTACATGATGTTGGGGTGTGTTTTAAGGGGCTAGATGGAGCTAAATGGGGTTTGACTGTGTTTTAAAGGGTTCGGCTGTGTTTAAGCGTGTTGCAGTATTTGTCTAAGGTGTTAGATTGCTTTCTACGCGTGCTAAAGGCTATTAGGGTGTGGTTAAAGGGTGTTACAGTGCTTCAGCGTGTGTTTAAGAGTGTTGGAATGTGTTTTACGGTGTTTGTGTTTAAGAGTGTTAAAATGTGTTTTGGGAGTGATAAAGGGGGTTTTAAAGGGTGTTGGGATGAGTTTTTTGAGTGTCGGATGGAGTTTAAAAATGTTGGGATGTGTTTTGGATGTGTTTATACGAGTGTAAGATTGTGTTTATGGATGTTATATATACAGGATGTTGGATTGCGCTTTGGGTGTGTTTAAGGGTGTTTTAATGTGTTTTGGAGCTGTTTGGTGTGTTTAAAATAAGGAGTGTGATAATAGGAGTGTGATAATATAATGTTTTTTTTTGTGTGTGTGTGTGTGTGTGTGTGTGCTTAAAAAATAAAATAATAAATAATATATAAAGGAACTCAAATCTCCTATCACTTTCTATAATATATCATCATTATCATCACAATATATCACAATTACTCTTCTCCCTTTGAAAGCAAAATAAACAGCAACAAGTATTCCACATCAAAATTTACATACAACACTGTCTAGGTGATGCATCTTTACAAAATTTACACCATTGGGTGATGCGTCCTGACAAACACAACACCAACACAACCACAGCAATACTCACGGGGCCGCGGCGCCAGTCACCTTACAGCTAGAGAAGCAGTCATTAATATCTGCGGTCAGGGAAAGCAGAACAAGAAGAAACAAAAGCAAATATCACACAACAGTACATTGGGAAGGTGTATGGAAAACTATGTCTACACACACACACACACACGCACACACACACACACACGGTCTCAATGTTAGTATAAGCAAAGCAGATTATTATTTTTTTTTTCCTATTGTTATTATTAGTAGCCTATGTACTTGCATCAACAAAGAAAGGAGACAGAACCTACGAGTAGAACAGTCATTGGAAAGTTCCAATCATAAAAGATAGCAGAAATTAATCAGTGTAACTCCCAACTTATCGACACTAAGTAATAATAATAATAATAATAATAATAATCGATGAAAACACTAACAAGTTAAACAAAATATTTGGTGTAGTATGCAAATTAGCGACAAGCCGTGAATAATAATAACAATAATAATGATAATAATAATAATAATAATAATAATAATAATAATAATAATAATAATAATAATAATAATAACAACAACAACAATAATAATAACAACACAAAGTTAAACATCAATACTATAGTGAGGTTAATGATTTAGGTACGTAGCTCTCGACTTTTATCCCGCTATAAAAAATAAAAAAAAAAAAAAAAAAAAATCGAGTAAACAAGAAAACCCAAGTATGGAGAGCATGGGAACAGGAGCAGCGCTATCTGGTAATTTCCATTATCGCTCCAAATGACGACACATCACTATGAAAAATTAGACAAAACACGGCACAATTATAAAGATTAGACTTTTTTTTAGCGAGGGCCACAGATAAGATCAAGATCAGGATGGTGTGACTCATGTGAGGAATCCCCAACACACACACACACACACACATACACACACACATTATACAAGTGGACACACGTACACGGATGATAACGGTGTGTGTGTGTGTGTGTGTGTGTGTGTGTGTGTGTGCAATTATTACAGACACGTAGGTACACATGCACAGTCTCACGCAACTGTATGCATGAATGTGATATGTATGTGTGTCTGTGCATGTTTGGACATATGCATATCATTACTGCATATATTACAACAACAAAACAACAATAACAACTACTACTATTAATACTATTACTACTACTACTACCACCACCACCACGATTAAAAAACATTTTAATAATAATGGAATAATAATAATAATACCACTTATTATTATTATTATTATTATTATTATTATTTATTATCATTATCATCACTGTCATTCCCAGCCACATCATCGGCGCCACAGCCACAGCAGCCCACGTAAAGCAGTAATCAACAGCCCACAGGGACACCACACCCCATGCAGCAGACCCACACACGTCTGCTACACGTCCCAAGCAGGGCTATCTACAGTGCCCACCCCGCCACACTCCCTTCCCTCTATCAGTTAACCTTGTCCTGACCTTCAAAAATATAACTGGGAAAACAATAGTGCTGACTCTTAAGGTGAGGGGGGGGGGAGCTATAGAAACAAACATATTATTTACATTAATTCCTTGGTGTGACTGCCTCGCGACATGTCCCCAGCAGCGCCTGTCAACAGTCACGTGCATGGGTTTGCGTAAATAACCCAAAGATTCTCACTTAACTAACCTTACCTAACCTAACCTAATCCAGCACAACCTAGCCTAACATGATGTTCCACAAACTTACCTTCCCTAACTTAACCTAACCTACCCCCTACACAACGTCCCCTAGCCTAACCTAACCTAAACTAACCTAACTCAAACCTAATCTAGCCTAACCTAACCTAACCTAACCTTACTGAACCTAACCTAACCTTACCGAACCTAACCTAAACTAACCTAACTCAAACCTAATCTAGCCTAACCTAACCTAACCTTACTGAACCTAACCTAACCTTACCGAACCTAACCTAAACTAACCTAACTCAAACCTAATCTAGCCTAACCTAACCTTACCGAACCTAACCTTACTGAACCTAACCTTACCGAACCTAACCTTACCGAACCTAATCCAACCTAACCTAAACTAACCTAACCTTAACGAACCTAATCTAACCTAACCTAACCAAACCTAACCCAACTTAACCGTCCCTTCCCTAACCCCACCTAACCCAACCCCTCCCTCCTGGTGCTCCTGCCGCCGGCCTACCGTGACAAGCCCCGCGGTGGTGTCCTTAGGGCAGATGTCGCTCTCTCCGCAGAAGGGGCTGACGGTGACAGTGCCGTGGTCCACCTCTGGAAGGTTATTCGTGAACCCGCCATCCACATACCGAACCCCCCGCACCTTGGGACACGCCCACCCGCTGAAGCCAGGGATGAAGGCAGAACAGAGCAGCCCCTGAGGATGTGTGGGCGTGGTGAAGGACGGGTGCGGCCACGTGGTGTGTGAGTGAAGGAAGGATGTGGGTGTGTAGGTGTGTAGGGGCGTGGTGAAGGAGGGGTGTGGGGTGTGGGGGCGTGTGAAGGAGAGGTGTGGGGTGTGGGGGGCTGTGGCGGTGTAGTGTGTTTGTGTTCCAGTTTTCTCTCCTTTTCTTCTTTCCCTTCTTCTCGTGTGTGTGTGTGTGTGTGTGTGTGTGTGTGTGTTCCTGTTTTTTTCTCCTATTTCTCCTTCTTCCCCGTCTTCCTTCTCCCTTCCCGGGCCCCTCCCCTTCCCTTCCCATCCCACACCCCAAGGTTCTTCAAAACACAACGGGATGAAAACGGAATATATAAACAAATCAGTTCAAACAGTCCATAATACTTCACCGCTAACCTAAATGCGTAAATAAATAAATAAATAAATAAATAAATAAATAAATATATATATATATATATATATATATATATATATATATATATATATATATATATATATATATATATATATATATATATATATATATATATATATATATATATATATATATATATATATATATATATATATATATAAATTAACAAGTAAATGAATAAGTTGTAATAAATATTCTGTACAAGAATGTCGTTTCTTTTAGTTCTTTGCTGCAGTAGTAGTAGTAGTAGTAGTAGTAGTAAGTGTATTTATCTATACTGTACACCTATCTACTTATCTAATTACTACCAATACATTATCAGTTTCAGTGTAGGTCAATTCTCCTCCCTCTCTTTCTCTCTCACACACACACACACACACACACACACGTGGCACTCAAGCCGACACATCATTACGCCAGCAAGTCTTGTAAACAAAGCGTCCACAACACCAACGGGGTGACATTACCGGGACAGGCAGCAAGGGAAGGCACGCGGGGAACAAAGCTACCGTTTAAATACGCACGATAACATTATACACGCGAAAAAAAAAAAAAAAAAAACAGACGCCAGAAAATACGGCAATATGTACAAATTAATAAAGGAGTTGATAAATAAGCCAGAAGACTTAAATATGCCTAGTGATTACAAGTAATATTGATGATGATGATAGAAATATAATTAACAATAATTATACTGCAAGAGAAAATTTCCAAACCATATTAAAAAGGGGAATAATAATAATAATAATAATAATAATAATAATAATAATAATAATAATAATAATAAAAATAATAATAATAACAATAATACCAGAAACACGATGATAAGTGATGATAATATTATCCCTCGTATCATCATTATCGCTTTTATCAACATTTTCGTTTTTTTCTTAATCTCCCTTACTGTAACTGTTTTTTTTTTTTTTTTCCACCTATCATCACTATCATATGCATTGTACTGAGGCGATTTAAGTTTACGTGATTATTCATCAACTCCCTTACTTCACTAATTACGGCTACGATGGGTTAAACTGGTGCCAAATAATAATAATAATAATAATAATAATAATAATAATAATAATAATAATAATAATAATACTAGTGAACGTTGACAGTACCGCGAGGGAGATGTGCCTGTTATCCCTGGGGCAGATGTCGCTGTGGCCCGCGAAGGGACTCACGCAGATGGTGTGTGCGTCCAGCATGGGCAGGTTATCGCTCAGCACGCCGTCCAAGTAGCGCACGCCGCGGAACACAGGGGGCACCCATCCGCTGAACCCAGGCACGAACGACGAGCAGCACAGCGCCTGCCCGTGCGTGCGTGGGTGTGCGTGTGCGTGGGTGCGTGTGCGTGCGTCAATTGAGGGGACAAAATTTTTTAATTTTTTTTTCTTATTTTGCGTTTTTTTCGATATTTTTCCTTTTTTCTGTTTTTTTTTTTCTTTCTGCGCGCTATCAATATAATACTTACGCAATTATTTATCCTTTCTTTCCTTTTCTTTCTTTTTTACGCTCCTTCAGAAATTCCTAACGCACATTTTCACCAACAACCACCACCACCACCACCACCACCACCACCAACAACAACAACAACAACAACAACTATAATAATAATAATAATAATAATAATAATAATAATAATAATAATAATAATAATAACAACAATAAACCTATAACTAACAAAAAATCATACAAATAAAACTAAACTCTTCTAAATGGATGAAAAGTGAACCAGGAAAGAGGAAACAGTCACGAGCCAATCAAAACGCGTGCTGAAAATTCAAAGGTTAGTAAAAGCGCGCTGATTGGTCGGCGGGCAAACAAAAGCGAGTCATGCTGCGCGGAAATAAATAAAAGGATTCGATGTGCGCCATGCAGAGAGAGAGAGAGAGAGAGAGAGAGAGAGAGAGAGAGAGAGAGAGAGAGAGAGAGAGAGAGAGAGTTGTCGTCAATTATGGGAAAAAAAATTAAAAGAAAAAGGAAAACACGCGAAAGAACGAAAGAAAAAAAGAAAAGAATTCAAGAAGTCAGCAATTTTCTTAAAAACTTCAAGTCCGATAGTTGGAAATAAAATTAGAAAAACGGACAGAAAAACAAAAGACGGCTGAGAAACAAAACAAAAGAAAAATCAAAGAAAACAAAGTAAAAATAAATGATAATAAATAAAGACTGAAAACGGAAGAAAGAAGTCGACATAATACAAGAGAAGGGAAGAAAAGGAAAAGAAAGTAAGGAAGAAAGAAGAGGTGAAGAAAAGTAAGTCAAGAGGACACAAGAGCGCCAACTGGGTCAAGAATGAGAGAAGCAAGAACATAAACATACAGAAATCGAAAAAAAAAATAAAAATAAAATAAATAAAAGAAAGACTAAGACAACGAAAACCGGAAAAATAAAGAAGTCGAGAAGAACACAAGAGCGCCTGAAGAACTGACAAAAATTGAGGAAAATTAAATTAAGTAAAAAAAAAAAAAGTCTTGAAGAAAACTAAGATATGAAAAAAGCGGAAAAATAAGTCGAGATATTAACAAGACTACCAACCTAACCAAGAGAGGCAGCCAAGCAAGTCGACGGTTCCCACACACCAAGGAAAAATGGAAGAAAATTGACAAATCGAAGAAAACGAAGTAAAAGAATATTAAAAGTAAACAGAAAAGAAAAAAAATAATAAGAGCGAAAAGTGGAAAAAAAGTCGACGACAAAACGAGAGCGCCAACCATGGAGGTATAATGGTAAGCTTCCTTGGTGCCAACCGAACCGAAGGAAGCAGGCAGGCAGGTAAGTAAGTCGATGGTTCTCGCACGCCAAGAGGAAAAAGAAAATACAGAAACTGAATATTAAATAAAAAAAAAGAAAAAAAAAAGAAAGAAAAGAAAAAAAAAGAAAAAAAAGAAAACTAAGAAAAGAAAACAAGTCGAGAGAAACACAAGAACGCCAACCGAACCGAACCGAACCGGAGAGAGGCAGGCAGGCAGGCAAGCAAGTCGAGGTTCCCGCATAGCACAGCACCGCACCTGCAGCACGGGGGGGCCGGGTGAGTCCCTGGGGCAGATGTCGCTCTCCCCGCAGAAGGGGCTGACGGTGACAGTGTGGTCGTCCAGCAGCGGGAGGTTATCGCTAAAGCCCCCGTCAGCGTACCGAACCCCGCGGAACGTTACGGGCGCCCATCCGCTGAAGCCAGGAATGAACGCCGAACACAGAATGGCCTAGGGGGGACGGGGGTTACTGGGGGGGGGTTACTGGGGTTGCTGGGGCAGTAAGTGGGGTTCAGCTGGGGAATATACTGAGGTTTACTAAAGGAATATATGATTCACTGAGGCTTTTAGGATTAATGGAGTGTTATTGTGGTTTAATTAGGTTGAATGCGAGGTTAATTTAGAAACATAATAATAAGTTTGTGGTAATATAGAGTTTTAAGGGAAGATTATTGGGTAAATGAAGCCTTGTGGAAGTTACTGGGGTTCTTGTGGGTGACCTTGGGGTAATCGAGGTTGTAGGGCAAGATATTGGGGTTTGCAGGTCACAGAGGGCATTGGGAGGTTGATGGGGGGTGGGGGGGTTGAAACATTACTGGGGGTGTTTGTGGAGTGTAGGGTGTGTGTAGGGGTGTGTGGAAGGATATGCGTGGGAGTTGTATGGGTGTGTGAGGGTGTGGAAGGGAGGAGGAAAGAGGGAGGAGGAAGGAAGAGGAAGCACCATCACCACAAGGGTAATATCAATGTGTACAGGTGTCTCGCCATGCAATTTACGAGTACTTCAAGGCCAGTGAGAAGACATATTTATCTTAGAGCCTCTGCAAATGTCTGCCATTAACGATCCTACCCAATGAGGAGGAGGAGGAGGAATGAGAAGAGGAGGAATGGGGAAGAAGAGGAGGAATGGGAAGAGGAGGAAGGAATGGGGAAGAAGAGGAGGAATGGGAAGAGGAGGAAGAAATGAGAAAAGGAGGAGGAATGGAACAAGGAGGAAGGAATGGGAAAAAGAGGAGGAATGGGAAGAGGAGGAAGAAATGAGAAAAGGAGGAGGAATGGAACAAGGAGGAAGGAATGGAACAAGGAGGAAGAAATGAGAGAAGGAAGAAGGAATGAGAGGAGAAAGAGGAGGAATGGGAAGAGGAGGAGGAGGAATGGGTACTATTACCATCGTCACTAACCCTTTCACCATCACCACCACTATCTTATCACCACCACCACCACCACCACCTATTGTGTCACCCTCCCCATTATGTAACGCAAATAAGAGTGACGACACACACACACACACACACACACACACACACACACACACACACACACACACACACACACACACACACTAGTAATAATAATAATAATAATAATAATAATAATAATAATAATAATAATAATAATAATAATAATAATAATAAGAAGAAGAAGAAGAAGAAGAAGAAGAAGAAGAAGAAGAAGAAGAAGAAAACATCCAAGATAAACAGAAATGGAATGAACAATTAAAAAAAAAATAAATAAATAGATAAAAATTCAAATATATTTCATTAACAGGCATAAAAAGTGACAGTAAATATAGTGATCATAGTAAACAGCCTTCAGTAGTTCAAATAGCAATATAATCATTAACAAACACAAGTCATAGTACATAGAGACCAATAGTATAAATAGTGAAGATCAAATGTTGCGAAGACTAATAGCATGACAACGAATAGCAGTAATAGTAGTCACCATTAGTATAGTGACGTAATTAATAGTAGTTACAGCAAATAAATAGTATAATATAAATAGTTGCCATAGTAACTCTAGGTCAATAACAGAATGGCAACGTATCAAAGTTTGTGCAAGTAATCCTGTGAGTCATTTCGTAAGTAAGTATCATACTTATGTAAAAGTTATCGTACTCTGACTGATTTCTTCATCACCACCACCATCATCAAATATGTCCTTATCTCTCTCTCTCTCTCTCTCTCTCTCTCTCTCTCTCTCTCTCTCTCTCTCTCTCTCTCTCTCTCTCTCTCTAGCATCATCACTCCTTCACCCTCTGACACCATTTTCTTGTAGTCCCCCAACCTAAAAAAAGAAAACGGGCGTCAAGAGTACGACAACAGGCAATAAAGGGTACGACGGTTAAGTTTCCCCACCCTGAAAGAAAAAAAAAAAGAGACTGAAGAGTACGACAATGGACAGCGACAGGTACGAAAGCGGCTCACCTGGATTAGCTCCTCGCGGGTGTCGAACTGGGAGAGCAGGATGTTCTTGCCGTCACTCACCCGCGTCACGGAGATGAACAGTTTGCCACTCACAATGCGATGGGCGTCGTCGGGCAATACCTGATGGACGAGTACGGTTTTCGTTCTTCATTTGTTATCTAAAAATATTATTATCATTCCTCATTCATATATTTTCTGTTTTGGGGTATTTTCATTATTTTTAATTTTATGTTATCGAAATCCTTCATTATCTCTGTTAATTTATTTATCTTTTTTTTCTTATCTGTACGGTTTTCGTTGTTCATTTATCTAAAAATATTGTTAACATTCTTCATCTTAATTTTCTTTTTTTTGCCTATCATTTTTTTTTATTCCTTTATTTATTCGTTTTTTTTACGTAAGGATGGTGAATATCAATAATATTTTTAAATACCGAGAGACTGAAAATGTAACAGTTATGATGGTAATAATGGCAGTAGTAATAATAAGAACAAGAACAAGAACAAAACGAATAAAAAGACTTACAACAACAACAACAACAACACAAAAAAGAAGAAGAAGAAGAAGAAGAAGAAGAAGAAGAAGAAGAATACAAATCAAGAAATAACTAATCCTTTTTCTTCTTCCTCCTCTTCTTCTTCACTCTTTCTTCACCTCCTCACCCTTTTTCCTCCTCCTCCTCCTCTCTTCTCTTACTCAATTTTTCTTTAATCCTCCTCCTCCTCCTCCTGATCCGTAATAGTTGGAATGACCTCAGTTGACCTTAAGCTGACCCCATAACCTATGACCTAACTTTACCTGCGCGGGAGGAGTGACCTGCTGGGGCTGACTTGACCTTCCCAACTGACCTCACCTGTCCCCTCACCTGTTATTTAAAGCCTAATCTGTCTTTCTTTTGGGGGGAGGAGGAGGAGGAGGAGGAGGAGGAGGAGGAGGAGGAGAAGAAGAAGAAGAAGAAGAAGAAGAAGAAGAAGAAGAAGAAGAAGAAGAAGAAGAAGAAGAAGAAGAAGAAGAAGAAGAAGAAGAAGAAGAAAGAAAGAAAGAAAAAAAGAAAAAAAAAAGAAAGAAGAAAAAGGGCGAACAACAGCAACAACAACAGGAACAACAACAACAACAACAACAACAACAACAACAACAATAATAATAATAATAATAATAATAATAATAATAATAATAATAATTGAAATTAACATCAGTCATATCTCCATCATTATCCTAAATCATCATAATCATCATAGAATAAATAAATAAATAATTAAATAGATAAATAAGGAGAAAACGAACTCAAATCAAAATATACACCAAAGAAAACGTGACATTGTAAGGGAAACACAGCTAATGAACGGCCCCTTGACTCACACTCAGAAGTCCCTCACGCAGCAACTTCTCCACGTTGAAGGTCGGACTGAAGGGCCCCAGTGTGTGCTTCCTCGCCTCCGTTGCCGTCTTGAGCACTGACGAGGTGATGGTACCTGATTGGAAGGAGAAAGTGAGATTATTATACATTGTACCCCTTGTTTTATTAATATTTCTTGTCCTTATCACTTTGCCTCAACATACAACAATGCAGAACAATAAAGGCACTGCATAGAATCTTTCAGTGGATCTGTAGGATGTAACAGGGAACATAAGGCGTAGATTACCCAATGTTTAGTTAGTGTGATGATGAAGGTGGCTGTACAACAATAAGAAAGCCCTCAGAGTGGTTTGTGATGAAGGAAACACGTCAACAACTCAAAATCCACGTAAACAGGATGTGATGCTGGGAGGCTCATGAAAAGAAGGCACTCCATGGTATGTGCAGTTTTCAATACCCATATTTACTCCGCCATTGCTGCTTTGTTACTATCATTGTTCATTTCCATCACGTACACTTGAAAGGCGATAGTAGATAAAGGAGATGAAAAATAAGAATAAAAGAAATAATTGTAAATGAAAGGAGAAGTACACATTTTGACCCATTGTTATCTGCTCATTGTAATTGTAAACAGGATGTGTGTGTGTGTGTGTGTGTGTGTGTGTGTGTGTGTGTGTGTGTGTGTGTGTGTGTGTGTGTGTGTGTGTG
>NC_087197.1:4517500-4520000 GCF_035594125.1 Scylla paramamosain | reverse complement strand
TTCAGTCTTTATATATATATATATATATATATATATATATATATATATATATATATATATATATATATATATATATATAAACACGGACGCTCCACTGATTCTCTTTATGACAACACGGACATTCAACTGATTCTCTCTCTCTCTCTCTCTCTCTCTCTCTCTCTCTCTCTCTCTCTCTCTCTCTCTCTCTCTCTCTCTCTTTTTTTTAAATGGTGTGGACTTTTAACTGACTTTTTTCACAATAATTTTAACACGAACTTTTTTTTATTTATTTTTTTTTATCGTATTGACTCTCAACTGACCTTTTCTTTTTTTACTCGTTTATTCTATTTACGTATTTGTTTCACTAATAGGCAAGACACGGCCACTTCACCACATAAATAATGACGTGGATCTCACCTGATTTTTTTTCCTATAACAAAAGACACAATTGAGTTTCTCGCTGATAACAAAAGTCTAACTGCTCTTTTCTGTGATAAGAGACTTTTTTTTATTATGAAAGCACCCTTGAAAACACCAATAATAGTGCATGTTAAACCATCATGATAATCACGAAAGCACACTTAAAAAACCCACTAACTTCCATTACAGGCTGTCAAACCATCTCTGTAATCACGAAGAGACAAAAACTTGAGAACCCCAACAACTTCCACTGCAGCCTGTCAAACTATCACTGGAACCATGAAAACACCCTTGAGAACCCCAACAACTTCCACTGCAGCCTGTCAAACTATCACTGGAACCTTGAAAACACCCTTGAAAACCCCAACAACTTCCACTGCAGCCTGCCAAACTATCACTGGAACCTTGAAAACACCCTTGAGAACCCCAATAATCAATTAAAACACCCTTGAAAACCCCAATAACTTTAACAAACACCCTTGAAAACCCCAATAACTTTAACAAACACCCTTGAAAACCCCAATAACTTTAACAAACACCCTTGAAAACCGCAGTAACTTAAACAAACACCTTGAAAACACCCAGCGCAGCCTATTGAGTGTGGGAGACAAGAGGAAGTGTTGAGGGAGACTCAGCCTCTTAAGTGTTGCGTTGCGTCCAGTCTCAGGCAACAGGTAGACCAGGCCAGGTTAATTAGGTCAAGCAGCAATATCTGACAGGTACGGCATTCTTCACGTTCCTGGCGGGGCGTGCCGACATACACACACACGCACATACACACACACACACGCAGGTAGACACAGACAGACATAAGACAGACAGATAGATAGATAGATAGGTGGACAGAAAGATAGACAGGCAGATCGGAAGATACATACATACATACATACATACATACATACATACATACAGACAGACACAGGTAGACAAATAGATAGATAAACAAACATACAGACAGACAGACATACAGTACACAGACTGATAGACAGACAAACTGATAGACACACGCAGATAGATAGACACGGACAAACATAAGCAGGCAGACAGACAGACAGACAGACACAGATAGATATGCAGATAGACAGACAGACAGACACAGATAGATATGCAGATAGACAGACAGACATGTGGAATGAATAAACAGACGAACACAAGCAAATATGAAACTATTACACAACAACAACAACAACAACAACAACAACAACAACAACACAAAACAAAACACACAACATAAATCACACCTGCATAATTATTTTCCGTTTGTCAGTTTTACATTACTGTTGTTTTATAGTTTTTAAAAATACTGTGAAAACTGACATGGCACTATTATTATTATTATTATTATTATTATTATTATTATTATTACTACTACTACTACTACTACTACTACTACTACTACTATTACTACTACTACTACTACTATCACCAATACCACAGTGCGATATCGTTTTGCTAAAGTACGATAACCACCACTGTTTTTGTTTTGACTTTCTTACATACCACCACAAACTATCGTACACACTCACCATGCACTAACTTTCAATAAATAACATTACCTTTTTTTTTCTTTACATGTCATATAAATTTAAAGTAGAGCAAGAAAAGGATAATAATTTCTACTTAAATTTATAACTATCTTTCAATCCCCACCCCCCCCCAGTACATACGCCCCCCACCTCCCCCCAACCGTGTGTGTGTGTCTGTGTGTGTGTGTGTGTGTGTGTGTGTGTGTGTGCGGCAATCAATAATATGTAATATGGCCGCCATGTAAACCACCCCCCTCCCCATCACCCCCATCTTCCCCTCCTCCTCCCCCATTTCCCTCTACCTGCCCCTCCCCACGAGCAGCGACATGTAAGAGCCCCGCTGATTGGCTGCTGTCGCTCGCTAGCCCATCGCTCATTGGCTGTGGACTCAAGCAATCTCTCCTCTCATTGGTTGACAGACTCATGACGTGTGCATGACGTAATAAGTCAAATGAGTGACTGACGTACAGGAAATCCGTTGGTGATGAGAGGGAAAAGTGGAATAAATGAAGAAAGTTGCGTTATGAAAGCAAATTAAGAAAAAAAAAGAAAAATAGTTAAATGTTATGTGA
>NC_087197.1:4510000-4512500 GCF_035594125.1 Scylla paramamosain | reverse complement strand
GGGGAGATAAAAATAAATGAAGGAAATAAAGTAAGAAAATGAAATAATAATAAAGAAGAAATGAAAGAATATTGATGAAAGAAGGCAGGAAAGGAAGAATAATCGAAAAATGAGAAAAAAAAGAAAAAAAAAGAATGGAATGAAAGAAAGAATGACAAGTGAACGAAAAGAAAGGAAATCTAAAAGAAATATAAAAAAAAGAAAGAAACTGAAGACAGATAGATAAATAGATAGATAGATGAGAAAGAAAAAAAAAAGAAAATGAGAAATTATAGAAAAATTGAAATCGAAAGAAATATATTACACACACACACACACACACACACACACACACACACAGACCAAAATGTAGCCTGACCTAGTAAGGTGACATGCATCCACCAATCAGCGGCTGAGTTGCTGTCCTGCCCCCAGCCAGCCAATGAAAGCGCATCCCTGAGCGGTGGCGTGATGAGTGGGCCAGGGAGAGGGAGAGGAAGAGGGAGAGGGGGAGTGGGGGAGAAGAAATGCTACCTTTTATTTTATTTTAATTTTTTTCTGTACTGTTGTTGTGAAGGAACGATGAGAGGTGAATAAAGGAAGGAAGGAAAGAAGGAATTAAATTGCAGAAAGGTATAGAGGTGGAAACTGAAGGAATGTTAACGAAAGAAGAGCACAAACGAAGGAATGAAAGAACGAAGGAAGAAAACGGGAATGTTGATAGGATGAAGTGAAAGAAGTGGTGATAAAAAATGAATGAATGAATGAATGAAGGAAGGAAGGAAGGGATAAAAGGGATGAAGGAAGAAGGAATTGAATTACAGAAACGAAAGGGAGTGAAAGAAATGGCGGTAGAAATTAAAGCATGAAAAGAAATTAAAAAAAGAAATTGAAAGATGGAAGAAGGAACGTAGGAAGAAAGGAAGGAAGGAAAGAAGAAACTGAAAGAAATGGTGAAAGAAGCGAGAGAAGGAAGCAAAGAATAAAGAAAGGAAGGAAGGAAAGGAGAAAAAAATGAAAATGAAAGGAAGGGAGAAAACTGAATGAAAGAAAGGAAGGAAGGAAGATGCAAAGAGAGAGGGTGATGAAAGGAGAGGAAGTGAAGGAAAGAACGAATATAGAAATCAAAGGAAGGAAGGAAGAAAGGAAGGAAGGAAAGCCTAGAAAAAAACAATAGGTCAGAGAGAGAGAGAGAGAGAGAGAGAGAGAGAGAGAGAGAGAGAGAGCTTCCATACTAAACAATGACCGATTACACCAGCTGTTAATCTCTCTTTCTCTCTCTCTCTCTCTCTCTCTCTCTCTCTCTCTCTCTCTCTCTCTCTCTCTCTCTCTCTCTCTCGTGACATTTACACTAGTGGCTAACTTCCGGTAACAAAGATAATCAATAATATCCAAAGGTTTCTCTCTCTCTCTCTCTCTCTCTCTCTCTCTCTCTCTCTCTCTCTCTCTCTCTCTCTCTCTCTCTCTCTCTCTATGACGCAGTGTCTGGCGATTAGAAGATAGAAAAGAATAAATAAAGCAACGAAGCAGTGATAGAGATAATAATGATGAAACAACAACAACAACAACAACAACAACAACAACAACAACAACAACTCGGAAGAAGGAATACAGAAGAGGAGAAGGAAGGGAGAAATCGAAAAAAGAGAAAGGAGGAGGAGAAGAAAAAAAGAAGAAAGAAAGAAAAAGAAAAATATGAAAAAAAAAAAAAAGAAAAAAATAACAGATGGAAGGAAGGAAGAATACATACGAATACATACAAATATACAACAGGAAGGAGAGAAACCATACATACACAAGGTTAGTATATATTAGACTATAACAAGCCTATCTGCATTATCTTCGTACTGATTCTGACCAACTAAGTGACTGATAGTACACAGAAACATGCCCTGTCTTCTGAAATGCGATGCTCTTTCACCACGACTGTTTAACCAAGGCCACAGGGATGAGTAGCCGGGTTATCAAGGCTGTTTGTCCTGTTAGCAGTGTAGAAATACTGATAATCTGTCACTAGAACCGTAAAAATACACTCCAAAACCTGTGTAACTTTATGTAAATCATTTGAAACGCTTTGCTCTCTCACCACGAGTTTCCAAGGCCACAGAGACCGTTAGCCGGGTTCTCAAGGCTGTTTGTCCTCTTAGCAGTTTAGAATTACTGTTAATCTGCCACTAGAACCGTAAAAATACCCTTAAAAACCCATTTAATTTACTACAGACCATTTGAAACGCTTTGCTTTCTCACCAAGGCCACAGAGATCGCTAGCCGGGTTATCAAGGCTGTTTGTTTTGTTAGTAGTGTAGAAATACTGTTAATCTACCACTAGAACCGAAAAACACACTCCAAAACCCGTGTAAGTTTATGTAAATCATTTGGAACGTTGGCCGGGTTATCAAGGCTGTTTGTTTTGTTAGTAGTGTAGAAATACTGTTAATCTGCCACTAGAACCGTAAAAACACACTTGAAAAACCGTGTACTTCAACAGGAGCCTTATGAAAGCAGTGGAGGTGTGGCGCAG
>NC_087197.1:4482500-4487500 GCF_035594125.1 Scylla paramamosain | reverse complement strand
GACTGGGTTGGGTTGGGTTGGGTTGGACTGGGTTGGGTTGGGTTGGGTTGGGTTGGGTTGGACTGGGTTGGGTTGGGTTGGGTTGGGTTGGGTTGGGTTGGGTTGGGTTGGACTGGGTTGGGTTGGGTTGGGTTGGGTTGGGTTGGGTTGTGTTGGTGTGGTTGGGTTGGGTTAAGATAGGGACATGTTTTGGGTTGGCTTAGGTAAAGTTATGTAAAGTTAACGTCAGTAAAACAGTTATGTTAGTTAGGTTAGTCTAGGCTCTATAAGGCTACGTTAAAGTTTACTTAAGTTACGCTAACGAAAAGTAAAACAAAATCGAGTTATATTTAAATGGTAACTTTGATAACTAACTTAGAAGAAAGATTTATGAAGGAAAGTTAAGAGATGACGTGAGAGGCAAACTTGAAGGGAAACTAAAATCTTAAGTTGAACTGACTAAAATGATGAAAGAAAGAGATGCCTGATTGGAGAGGAAGCAATGGAAGGCGGCTCCTTAAATCTTACCTTGAAATAAGTCACCCCTTTGACTGCTCATTGGCACACCTTCCCTTCATCACCAATCATCGAGACACTTTACTTGCCCTGCACCCAATTCTGAAACAGGAAAGAAATTACAAAATCTATTCTTTTTTATCCCCCTTCTTTCCTATAAACGCTTATAAAGATTACATGCATTCTGTATCGCACTGGTAGGTTAAATAATAACTTGAAGCCAACTTAGAACACCAGAGAATAACTAACGGATTTGTGACGAAAGAGGAAATTTGAATGAGGAAAGAAAGTTGAAGTGTTAAGTTGAAGCAAATTAACTGATAGCCTCAAATAATGTCAACAACAACTTTAGCCTAATTTAGGGCGGTAACTTAGAGAGGAAGAAATAAAACGAAACTTGAAGGAGATACGCTAAAATGACAACTACAAATAATATCTCTTAGCTAACTTAGAACAATTTGAAAAGGAAAACCAAGAGAGAGAGAGAGAGAGAGAGAGAGAGAGAGATAAACTGATAACTTGAAATAACTTAATAACAAAACTCAAACAACTTAACCTAAACTTCAACCTAAAATCGTAACTTTTTTTTATTATTATTATTTAAGGACAAATTTTAAGGGAAACACGAGGGGAAATAAAGAGGACAACTTGGACCAGCTTGAGGGGAAAAGGGGGAAAGTTAAAGGGAAGATATGGAAACTTGATGAGAAAACTTGAAATGAGACTGAGAGGGAAATTTAAGGGAGAATTAAGGGTGAGGGGACAAACTTAAGGGGAAACAGGTCAACTTGGGGGAAAAAAGGAGCATATTGAGGGGAACGACCGACTGAACAGAGGAAAGTAATTATCTTACAAGGAAACATAATAATTTACGTGGAAAACAGACCGAGTTAAGGGGAACGGGGAAATAGACTGACTTAAAGGAAAAATAGACTGACTTAACGGAAAAACAAGCTGACTTAAGGGAAAAACAAGCTGACTTAAAGGGAAAACAAGCTGATTTAAGGGAAAAACAAGCTGACTTAAGAGGAAAACAAGCTGACTTAAGGGAAAAACAAGCTGACTTAAGGGGAAAACAAGCTGACTTAAGGGGAAAACAAGCTGACTTAAGAGGAAAACAAGCTGACTTAAGAGGAAAAAAAGCTGATTTAAGGGAAAAACAAGCTGACTTAAGAGGAAAACAAGCTGACTTAAGGGGAAAACAAGCTGACAACGGAAAAACAAGCTGACTTAAAGGAAAAACAAGCTGACTTAAAGGAAAAACAAGCTGACTTAAAGGAAAAACAAGCTGACTTAAGGAAAAAACAAGCTGACTTAAAGGGAAAACAAGCTGATTTAAGGGGAAAACAAGCTGACTTAAAGGGAAAACAAGCTGATTTAAGGGGAAAAACAAGCTGACTTAAGGGGAAAACAAGCTGACTTAAGGGAAAAAATCTATTTAGGGGAAACAGAACACCTCAAGTTGTTTATTTTTCCCTAAATTGACATTTTCCCCTTAAATTGTTCTATTTTCCCCCTTAAGTTCACTGTTTTCCTCTTAAGTTGGTCTGTTTTCCCCTTAAGTTGCTCTATTTTCCCTTAATTTCCTCTGTTTTTTCTTTAAGTTTCCCTGTTTACCCCTTAAGTTCCTGTTTTCCCTTAATTTCCTCTTTTTTCTTTAAGTTTCCCTGTTTACCCCTTAAGTTCCCCTATTTTCCCTTAATTTCCTGTTTTTTCTCCTTTAAGTTTCCCTGTTTGCCCCTTAAGTTCCCCTATTTTCCCTTAATTTCCTATATTTTTCCTTAAGTTTCCCTGTTTACCCCTTAAGTTGTTCTATTTTCCCTTAAGTTAGTCTGATTTTCCCCCTAAGTTATTGATTTTTCCCTTTAACTTTTAAGTCTGATTTTCCTTTAGGGCAGGAAAACCGACTTTAGGGAAAAAAATAAGGGGAAAAAAGTAAATTGAGGGGAAAATAATAAAAAAATATCAAGGGGAAAATATAACTTGGAGGAAAAATACAAGGGAAAATAAGTGAAGGGAAATTAGACTAACTTAAAGGGAAACTTGAGGCGAATCTAAGGAAAACTTGAAGGAAACATAGATGTGTGTGTGTGTGTGTGTGTGTGTGTGTGTGTGTGTGTGTTATTGATGGTGCAGTAAGTACGATAAGAAGGAAGAAGAAGAGGAGGAAGAGGAGGAAGAGAAAGAGGAGGAGGAGGAGGAGGAGGAAATTGAGGGAAAAAAGGAGAAAAAGATGATGATGATGATGATGATGATGATAATGAGGAGGAGGAGGAGGAGGAGGAGGAGGAGGAGGGTAAGAAAATGAGGAGGAGGAGGAAATTAAAGACGAAGAAGAAGAAGAAGAAGAAGAAGAAGAAGAAGAAGAAGAAGAAGAAGAAGAAGAAGTAGAGAAGGAGGAGGAAGAAGAAGAGAAGCTTATTATTATTATTATTATTATTATTATTATTATTATTATTATTATTATTATTATCATCATCATCATCATCATCATCATCATCATCATCATCATTACAAATACGAGTAGGAAAGAGAAAAATAGATAAAGAGGGTAAGAAGAGAAGAGAAGAGAAGAAAAGAGAGAGAGAGAGAGAGAGAGAGAGAGAGAGAGAGAGAGAGAGAGAGAGAGAGAGAGAGAGAGAGAGAGAGAGAGAGAGAGAGAGAGAGATAAAGAAAGGAAGAAGAGAAAATTGATGCTTAACAGAGCGAAACAAGAAAAAACAAGAGGAAGAGGAGATGAAAAGAAAGAGGAAGAAGGAGGAGGAGGAGGAGGAGGAGGAGGAGGAGGAGGAGGAACAAAGGAAGAAGAGAAAAACAAGAGGAGGAAAGGAAGAAGGAAATAAGAAATAAACAAGAGGAAACGTACGAGGAAGAAGAAGAGGAGGAAGAGGAGGAAGAAGAGAAAGAGAGAAGAGAGAAGAATGAAGAGAATGGAATAAAGGAGAATGAAAGAATAAAGAAGGCAAGATAAAGAGAAGGAAGGAAGAAAGAAGAGGAAGAAAAGAGGAAAAGGAAGAGGAGAATAGGAAAAGGAGGAAGGAAGAGAGAAAACAAGAGAAAGAGAAGGAGAAAAGGAGGAAACAAGAGGAAGAGAAGGAGGGAAGAAGAGAAAAAGAAGAAGAAGAGAAGAAGAGGAAGAGGAAGAGAAGGAGGCAAGAAGAGGGAACGAGAGGAAGAGAAGCTGGGAAGAAGAGGAAAAGAAGAAGAAAAGGAAGGAAGGAAGAGGAAGGGAAGAGGAAAAGAGGAAGAAGAGAAGGAAGGAAGAAGACAAAAGGAAGAGAAGAAGGGAGGAAGAGGAAGAGGAAGGAGGAAGATGGAAAGAAGAAGACGAAAGTGAATAACGAGACAAACAAGAGAAGAAGAGAAGAGAAGAGAAGGAAGAGAATAAGAAGAGGAAAGAGTGAGAGGAACAACAATAGACAAAAGGAGGAAGCAAGAGAGAGAGAGAGAGAGAGAGAGAGAGAGAGAGAGAGAGAGAGAGAGAGAGAGAGAGAGAGAGAGAGAGAGAATACTTGCTAATGGAGGAAAAATGAATATGCTTCTTCTTCTTCTTCTTCCTCTTCTTCTTCTTCTTCTTCTTCTTCTTCTTCTTCTTCTTCTTCTTCTTCTTCTTCTTCTTCCTCTTCTTCTTCTTCTTCTTCTTCTTGACATTATTATTATTATTATTATTTTTATCATTATTATTATTATTATCATTACTACTACTACTACTACTACTACTACTACTACTACTACTACTACTGATGGGAAGAAGGAAGACAAGAACAGGTGTGCAGCAAATAATCGGGAGAGAGTGAGACAGAAACAGGTGTGTGCTGCAGATATGGAGCTCTGGTGAGACAGGCAGGTATGGAGCAGGTATGGAGCAGGTGTGGAGCAGGTGTGGGGCAGGCAAACAGTGACAACATGATGAGAACAGGTATAGAAGTGTTGATGGGACAGACAGGTGTGAAGCAGGTGTGGAGCAGGTGTACGAGCAGGTGTGGCAGTTGTAGAGACAGGTGTGGGGCAGGTATACTGAGCGGTAACATCATGGGAACAGGTGTGTAGGTGTGGACGGCAAATATAGGTGTGGGGCAGGTGAGGGACAGGTGTGTGGCAGGTGTAGGGACAGAGACGCGGCTGGGTGAGTCAAGAAGCAGGTGTAGAATGCTCCGTTAGTTTTCAGGTGTGCCAGTAGTAGTAGCAGTAGTAGTAGTAGTAGTAGTAGTAGTAGTAGTAGTAGTAGTAGTAATGATAGTAATAATAATAATAATAATAATAATAATAATAATAATAATAATAATGATGATGATGATGATGATATGGCAACATTCTCACATATGTGGAAAATGTTACGAGAGAGAGAGAGAGAGAGAGAGAGAGAGAGAGAGAGAGAGAGAGAGAGAGAGAGAGAGAGAGAGAGAGAGAGAGGACGATATTGAGCGATCGTCTACTTTGTTACGTTTGGTACTAGAGCGAGAGAGAGAGAGAGAGAGAGAGAGAGAGAGAGAGAGAGAGAGAGA
>NC_087197.1:4477500-4480000 GCF_035594125.1 Scylla paramamosain | reverse complement strand
TAATAATAATGTGCCGTGCTTTATTTAACAGTATTTGATACCGCGTATCTTTTTCTTACTGTAATTGGTGTGTGGTAATGTATGAGTTAACAAGTTAACCTAAAGATGTATTTCGTACTATGATTACAAGGTGTCGTACTCCGTCTGCCATTCTTCCTTTCCCACGTATCGTATTTTTAGCTCCAAATAATGCACAACAATACAATAAACATACAAGACATAACTCGCACTGCAGTGAAAGGCATTGTACTACTTCATTCATATCATTTCTCCCACGTATTGCATTTTCATATCTAAATAGCGTACCATAATATATGAATAAACGTACGACTAACAAACTTAAGATGTATTTCGTACGGCAGACAAGAGATGCTGTACTTTATCTTTTATTTATTTTCTCCAGCGTGTTTCATTGCTACACCAATATAATGTACGATAACGCATCAGTTATCATTAACCCAACACATATCTCGTACTGCAGAATAAGATATCGTACTTCCTCTCTTATATAAAGTAATTAATTTTTTTTTCATTCCACGTATTATGGCCACTTCTTCTTCTTCTACTACTATTTCTACTACTACTACTACTACTACTACTACTACAACTACTGCTGCTGCTGCTGCTGCTGCTGCTGCTGCTGCTGCTGCTGCTGATACTACTACTAATACTCGTTGTTGTTGTTGTTGTTGTTGTTGTTGTTGTTGTTGTTGTTGTTGATATTGTTGTTGTTGTTGTTGTTCTACTTCTTCCTTTTCTTCCTCTTCCATGGTCGTATTTGGTCACTGTTCCTCACTTTTCTTTTCCATAAGTCTCTCTCTCTCTCTCTCTCTCTCTCTCTCTCTCTCTCTCTCTCTCTCTCTCTCTCTCTCTCTCTCTCTTGCCGCCATCCCGTTCTTCTTCTCTTTTCTTGTCTTCTCCCCGCCACTTCTGTTACATCGGCTGTTCCTCTTAATCCAGTATTCATAAACGCTTTGCTCTTTCACCTCCACTATTTTCAAAGGCCACAGAGATGATTGGCCGGGTTTTCAAGGACGTTTCTCCTGTCATTAATGTGGAAATTTTGTTCATCCGTCACTAGAACAGTATAAACACTAAAAATAAATAAAAAAAAACATACATTACCGTAATATAACAATAGATAACTGAACTTTCTCTCTATTCTAGCCACTGATCTCAATATTAAAAAGACCAACAATTATGTCATTAATTTATATATACTTCCTCCCACGTGTCTTATTCTCAAACCCAAACATCACCATAATACAACAATAGATAACTGAACTCTCTCTCCCCCAAACTCTTGATGAAGTGAAACAATTACTAAGGCGTTCCAATCCCCTGCACGCAGTCTTGGATTCTCTTCAGATCCATTTATAAACAGTCCCGCGCGATAAGAGCTACCGTGCGCACTCAATCCCCTTCCCCTCCTGTCGGATTCTCTATAAGGAGGATCAAGGCGCCCGCAGCAGTGGGAACCGTGGCATCAGAAACCTTGCAACAAAAAATCGAATGTCAGTTGTCCGCTAAATGGTCTTCATTCAGCTTGACAATGAGAACGGAAGGGCGAGGTGACATGGCGGGAGAATTATATGAAGCTGCCGTTTGGTTACATTTATATTAGCGATCCCTGTGAAGTAAATAATATGTCATACACGAATATATGACACATGCAAACCATTCATTGCTTCTGGCACCCTGCAGGCTACATCCAGTACTCCTAACACGTGGAAAATAGAAAATACGATTACTGAAGGGGATGTGTTTATATTAACCATCCCTGTGACCAGACTGAGAAAATGAGACACTGCCAAGATCAAGAGCAGGATTAGGGATGTAAATAATGGAAGTGAACAGGTAAAACAGCGTGGGGCGCTTCCAAGGTCAAGAGCAGAATTAGGAATGTAAATATTGTAGCATTGAACAGGTAAACGTGACCCAATTAATACTGTTGCTGCTATTACTACTATTACTACAACAACAACAACAACTACAAGAACTACTACTACTACTACTACTACTACTACTACTACTACTACTACTGCTGCTGCTTATAGGTGTTTTGGCCAGCAGGTAAATCAGGTGAGATGACTAATTAAGGGAGAGGAGGGGGTAATGCACCTGTCCTCTCCCCCATGTCCCAAGGGAGAGAGAGAGAGAGAGAGAGAGAGAGAGAGAGAGAGAGAGAGAGAGAGAGAGAGAGAGAGAGAGAGAGAGAGAGAGAGAGAGAGAGAGAGAGAGAATGAAGGGAATGAAGGAAGAAAAATAGAAAGAAAGAAAGAAAGAAGAGAATCGAGGAAGGAAACGAAAGAAGGAAGGAAAGGAGAAAAAAATAGTAACGAAGGAGCAAAGAAAAAAACAAAGGAAACGAATGAAGGAAGGAAAGGAGAAAAGAAAGAAAGAAGGAAGGAAAAAGAGAGACAAGAAAAGATAAAGACAGGAAGATATAAAAGAAAAAGAAAAAGAAAAATGAGATCCGATTCTTTCTCCTCCTCCTCCT
>NC_087197.1:4452500-4472500 GCF_035594125.1 Scylla paramamosain | reverse complement strand
TCTCTCTCTCTCTCTCTCTCTCTCTCTCTCTCTCTCTCTCTCTCTCTCTCTCTCTCTACTCTCTCTCTCCTCTCTACTCCTCTCTCTCTCTCTCTCTCGTCTCTCTCTCTCTCTCTCCACCACGCACACACACACACAGACACACACCACACAAACACACACACACAGGTAGGGGAGACAGTGCTATACGCCCTCGCCCATGTGACACACACACACACACACACACATACACAGTGACCTAACCTCACCTCACTTAACCTCACTTAACCTCACTTTAACTTAACCTCACATAACCTTAACCCCAGTAATCCTTATGACTTTCACACACTACCTATATCCAATTAAATCACCAATATACACCAGACTACCCCCTCCCCCCTCTTTCCACCCCCAAACGCCGCCCCCCCCCACAAAGCCCCAATACGCCCCGAGAACCTTAAGTCTGGCCCCCGTGACCTAAGATGTTCCCCATGACCCAGCACGAGGCCCCGGTGACCCGTGCGAGGACTCCCGTTTTCGTAGATGTGACCTGGTCTGTGGGAGGAGGTGACCTTATTGAGGTGAAGACGGCCTCGTTTGGGTCATGTTTGGGTCTTGTTTTGGTGTGTTGTTTTTTTTTTTATTTGTTGTGGTTTTGTTTTCTTAGTGATTGGTAATGAAAATAATAGGAAAGGTTTTGTTTTTGGGTTTTTTTTATTATTATTATAGTTATTTTTTGTTTTATTTTGTTTTCTTGGTGATTGATGATAAATAACGGGAAAGGTTTGCTAGGAAAGCTTACTTAATCTTGTTTTGTTGTGGTTTTATTGTCCTTGGGTGATTGAAAATGAAGAACGGTGAAAAATAATTGCTAGGAAAGGTTATTATTAAATCTTGTTCTGATTTTTCATTACTGTTTTGTTTACATCTCGTACTGTTGAATGATAATTGAAGAGTGTAGGTCACATGATTGCTCTAGTCTTGTTTTTGTTGTTCGTTTTGTTATTCTTGTTGATTGTTTACTTGTGACTTAATGAAGAACGGGGATAAGAACCTGTAGGAATTGTCATAGTATTGTTTTCGTAAATGTGTTTGTTCGCGTTGTTTGTTTGTCTACATGTATTGTGGCGGTTGTTTACTTAAGTGACTGCCGATGAACAGGGAAAATAATGGAGTATAAGATTTTTTTATTTATCTTTTTTACGTATAGTTTTGATTTGAACCGTTACTGTTTACACCATCCCTCGTATCTTAACGGTTGATTGCCCTCCAGTGACTTGATAATGAACTGTGAAAACAAATAAACAAGATGTAAACAAAAATTGGAAAGCCACGTTTATTTTTTATCTTGTTTACGTGAAAGTGTGGATACAGAAAATTGTGAGTTTTTGAAGTGTTTTGTGGTGTTTTTTGTTTACTGTTTGCCATCTGCGTACACCTGTTTGGCACCTGTTGTTTGCCCTTACCTGCGTGTTACCTCCAGCCCAGCTCTGTAAGTAAGGCTCTTGTTTACACCATGTTTGCTCACCTTGAGACTACAGTAACTTGTTTATTTATCCTGTTTACACCATTAGTACAGGTTCAGTTTTTTGTTTACTGTTTATAAGACTTGAGTTTAGTTATACTGTTTACACTTAGATCGTATTTGTAGGATAATTACAATAGGTTTTGTTTACTCAGCTGTTGTTTACACCAGGTCTTGTTTATAGTATATTGTTTACGCTAGTAGAATTTGTTTATAGTGTATATTAATAGGATTTTTTTGTCAGTTTCGTTGATATTGTTTACACCAATAGGTCTGGTTTATAGAGCAAATAAATAGGGTGTTGGTTAGTTTGGTTTGTTTATAACAGTTTACACCAGTAGGTTTTGTTTTTTAGGGCAAGTGAATAGATTTGTTTACCCTGTTTATGATATTGTTTACACTCGTGGGTCTTGTTTGTAAGGTGCATTTAATAGGTTGGGTCAATCTGCTTTATAGTTTTGGCTTCCTCTTGTTTGCTTTTAGTTTGTCTTCACTGTTTGTCAGAAAGATCAAGATTATGCAGTTTGATCAGTTTGTTGAGGGAAAAGAGAGAAGTTTTGGTTGTCAGTAGGGACGTGTTATTTTTGTTTGCTTCTCTGGTTGGTTTTCTTGTTTACTTTTCGCTGGTTGTCTGCAGTTCAGTGTTATTCATCTCACTTTCTCCATTGAGTTTAGGTAAAGGAACAAGTTTGGGTTGTTGTGTGGGTTTAATTCAATTTGGTGTTTGCTTCATTGTTTGCCGAGTGTTGCCTTTGTTTACACTGAGCGAGGTCCTTGTGAATGCGTGAGCCTACGTGACTACAATGTTACTGTCTACAAGGGACACTACACGCAGTTGTTTACATGCAAGTTTAAGTTTTCTCATTTTTATAAACAAATAACTTTATCTTTAAATTTAAAATCACTCAAATATTCTGTAATAGTGACATCGCTACTTATCTCTGTTTACTCTTGTTTACAACCACACACGCTTGTTTACAGTTACCAGTCACTTTCTTCCTCACTTAACACTTACAGAGCAAAGCAAACACAATTTCAAGACCATTGACCTTCTGTTTGAATAGAACTGTTTGCTTACACCCAGACAGCCTTGTTTGATAAGTAGACAGGAGCAGCAGTGTTTGCATGCTGGGCTGAAGCTGCATCTTTCCTTATACAAATATTTCATTATGTAGATTTTACTTAAACAGTGCTGCTATGTGTAAACAGTGTGTGTGTGTGTGTGTGTGTGTGTGTGTGTGTGTGTGTGTGTGTGTGTGTGTGTGTGTGTGTGTGTGTGTGTGTGTGTGTGTGTGTGTTTACAGTTCCTCTAGGGCAGTAATAAGTAGCAAGGCAAACAGTGATGTAATTTAATCAACTTTGACAGAAATGCGTGGAATTATGAAGCTTAGGAAGTGTTTGTTGCTTTGTTTGCTTGTTTGCCGTCAGTGTACAGAGTTTCCCTCCCACCCTTAGATCTTTCCTCATGGATTTCCCCCTTTGACATTTCCCATTTTTCCCTTTTCTCTTTTTTTTCTGATTATTTTCCTCTCTCTCTCTCTCTCTCTCTCTCTCTCTCTCTCTCTCTCTCTCTCTCTCTCTCTCTCTCTCTCTCTCTCTCTCTCTCTCTCTCTCTCTCTCTCATATTTAACTATTGACCTAATCTAACTATCAAACCTCTAAATTCATTTTATTTAACCTAACCATCTCATCTCACCTAACCTAACCTAACCTTACTAAACCTAACCTAACCTTACCTAACCTTACCTTACCTAACCTAACCTAACCTTACTAAACCTTACCTTACCTATTCTAACCTGATCTTACCTATCATAACTTAATCTGTATAAAAAAAATGCCATCATATTTTTTTGTATAGAAAAGTTGCATATTTGAAGTTTTTGACGGTTTACATTTTCTATACGTTAATTTGTTCATAGTAAGTTCATGTCATGCTAGCCGAGATGATAAAGCCGTTTTTCATACCGGTAATGGACAGACTTTACCATTCCAGTCATTTTCCTTTATCCTTCCAAGTAAAGGAGAAAATGTAAAAAAAAAGGAAAAAGGAAAAAAAACTTGATTATTTTCATCGTCCGGGAAAAATCATCGTTCCGTTTTTCCCTTTCCCTCCTTTCTTTCTCTACAGCAAGTTTTTTTTTTACATTTTCTTTTATCTTTTTACTGCAATTTTTTTTTTTTCTTTTTCCTTTTTCCTTTTTCCTTTTTTTTTTTTTTTTACATTTTATAACGGGATATGCTTTCAAAAACTTTCCTCCCTTCATCTGCGTCTGTCAGGTTCCTCAGTGTGTGTGTGTGTGTGTGTGTGTGTGTGTGTGTGTGTGTGTGTGTGTGTGTGTGTGTGTGTGTTAAAGTCTTAGGGCATGTTAGATCATGTTTTGGTGAACTAGGAAAATTTTAAGTTGAGTTGAGTTGTGTCAGGTCAGGTTAGGTTGAGTTTTGCTAAGTTTGGGTTAAGTTAGAATAAGCCTGAAATGGTAAGATATAATCAGATATGCTAGGATAAGTTTAGGTTAGGTTAAGTAAAGTAGAACAAGTAAGAAAGCAATAGGATAAGATTAGATGAGCTTAGGATAAGTATGAATTAAGTTAGTTTGCATCCAGGTTAGGTTAGGTTCAATTTATGTATGGTAGGTTAAGATGGGGCAGTTTAAGATTAGGATAAGATTCAATAAATACCTGTGGACAGTGTTAGTTTTGTTATATTGCAGTCTAAGTTGAGATACGATAACTTGAGGTGGGATAAGGCATTGGTAGGACAGCTGGTTTGGTTAGGGTAGGTTAGGTTAAGTGAGGTTAGGTTAAGATAGGATAGGTTAAGTTAAGTGAGGATAGGTGAAATAAGGTTAGTTTAAGATAGGATAAGTTAGGTTTAGTTAAGTGAGGATAGGAGGTTAAGTCAGGAAAAGTTAGTTTAAGCTAAGTTTGGATAATGTACAAGAAAATAAAGAAAACTGCAAGAAACTAGTTGATGTACACAGAAAGGACTGTCTTAACTTAAACTATAGGTACCTGTGTGTGTGTGTGTGTGTGTGTGTGTGTGTGTGTGTGTGTGTGTGTGTGTGTGTGTGTGTCAAGTCAGGAATAGGCCAGATGTTAGTGTTGGTTTTTGACGAATTAGATTAAGTTAGGTGAGGTATCATTGGCGTTGACACATTAGGTCAGGTCAAGGCTGATAGAGTATGCAAGTAGGCAAGAGGAAGATGAGAATGTTAATCCCTTCACTACTATTTGGTACACCTTTAATTACCAATCACTCTGAGACATCCTTACTTGTTCTACACCCACCCAAAACATTTAAACAGTAGAAATTGCAAATTATATCCTTTTAAATCCTTTCTTTCCTGTAGATGCTTATAAAGACTTCACGCATTGCTTATTGTGATGATAATTGTTACGTATCACACTGAAAGGGTTAAACGATGATGGTGATGGGAAGCAATAAGTGGGTTTTTAAGTTTTAGTAAGGTGAGGTTATGACTGGTGAAAGAAAATGAGGGAGGTAAACAGCAATGATTGTGGTGGTGGTGGTGGTGGTGGTGGTGGGAAGGAATAAGTGCCAGAGGTTAGCTTAGGTTAAGACTGGGTAGGTGTATAGGTAGATGAAAGAAAAATAAGGAAGGTAAATGATGATGATGACAGTGATGAAAATAATGATGGTAAGAATAAGTGACAGTTTTTGGTGTGTCAGGTCAAGGGTGGATAGGTGAAAATAGCAAAAAAAAAATAGGAAAGGATGTTAAATGATGATGATGATGATAAGAAATGCCACAGTTTTCATTGGACGAGTTAGGTTAAGGTAGGTCAAGGCACTTAAGTTAATTAGGTCAAGACTAGTTCACTACAGTATAGCCAGATAAGGGAAAAGTGTTAATAATAATGATAATAATAATGACATGATTGTTATTCTTGTCATTCATCTGTAAACAAAAGCAAACAAAGCCAACTAACACTATCAAGACTACATAACTACAGATTCTAAACTTAACGATAAACTTGTCTGTTATAAAAATGAGCATGAACAAGGAGCACTGGTCATTAGGGAGCTTTTAAAGATTAGACAAATGTATGGATGGGGACAATAGATGAAAAACAGGCAGGTATGTTTATTACAGGGACTGCCACGTGTAGGTCTGATGGCTTCCTGCAGCTCCCATTGTGTTAGGTATGCTATGTAAACTGTCACTGTGTATGGCAAATTTAAAATGCTTGATAAGTGAGGTCAGGCTGGGTGAGTACATGAAAGGTCAGGCAGTGCAGGAATGATAATGCACCGGCCTTCCCTCGCCTCAGGAAGATGCCGTGTTGCAGAAACTAAAGGTATACAGGGGAGGGAATGCAGGGAAGGAATGATGGCTCACATGAACTGACCTTACTGAGGTTTTTAATGTTAAATAAAGGTGAAGAAAGAAGAAAAGGTGATATGAAGATTAGACAAAGATGAAAATAGAAGAAAATGTTGATTACAAAGACAAAACTGACTTTACTGAGAGCTTTAAATTGTAAACAAAGATGAACAGTGAAGGAAAAGGTGATTCTAAAGGGAAACTGACCTTACCGAGGCTTTTAAATGATAAACTAATATGAACAGGAAATTAAAGATAAACAAACATGATCATAATTAGAATTCCAACAGTAAGCAAAGATAAATGAAATGAAACCCAGGAGAAGTCACTAGGAAAACTGACCTCACTTAACAGACCTTTAATGAACAAAAATAGACAGATTACACTACACTATAGCATTGAATGGGGCTTGAAGAAAGACTTAGAGAATCAATGATGGATAAATGTACTTGTTATTGTAATTTAGAGTTTAAAATTACATAAAGGAAGAATTTGATAAGCTGTAGTTATGTCAGATAGATAAATTAATGAACTGATAGATAAGCTTAGATATCAGAATTAGATGTTTGAGGTTAAAAGAAGTAATGTGAGCTACAGATAGATAAATAGATAGATAGACAAATAAATGATAGATAGATAAATAGATAAGGTAGAAGAGATGTCATTGATGGAAGTCTAAGCTGGTTTGAAGTAGTTATGTTATAGATAGGTAGCATTAGGTTAGTTATCAATGGTAGTGAAAATAGATCGCGTTTGAGGGAATAATATAGAAAAAATATTAACAGGAATACCTTGTCTATTTCTGGCCAAAGTTTATTATTATTATTATTGTTATTATTATTATTATTATTATTATTATTATTGTTATTATTATTATTATTATTATTATTATTATTATTATTATTGTTATTATTACAAGTTGAATGTTTTTGACAAGTATTAGATTTATTATAAGGAAAAGCAGACATATTTAAAAGGCAGCAGTAGTAGTAGTAGTAGTAATAGTTTCATAAGCACTACTACTACTACTACTACTACTACTACTGTACTTAAGGCCTGAATTGTTATCTTATCCACTGCTGTATTCAACCTTCCATCCATCCATCCATCCACCTGTCTGTCCATCCATCGTTACGTATGTCTATGTGTGAAGTGACCTTTCTGACCCCTTTCTCTCTCTCTCTCTCTCTCTCTCTCTCTCTCTCTCTCTCTCTCTCTCTCTCTCTCTCTCTCTCTCTCTCTCTCTCTCTCTCTCTCTCTCTCTCTCTCTCTCTCTCTAGGAAACTGTGTATGTGTATGTATGTATGTACGTATGCGTATAGTCATTGAACTTGAAGAGGGCAAGGTCAAAAGATCACCACTAGGTTGTTCATTCATTCATTCATGCAGGGCAGAGGTGAATGGGGCAGGCAAACAGGCAAGCAGGTAGGCAGGCAGGCAGGCAGGTTGCGGTAGGTTAGGTTAAATTTGGTTAGGTTTGTTTGAGGTTTGGTTAGGTTTGTTTTAGTTTAGGGTGCAGTAAGTTAGGTTTGTTGAAGTTTGATCTGGTTAAGTTTGGTTATATTAGGTTTGGTTGAGGTTTGGTTAGGTTTGGTTGAGCCTTGGTTAGGTTGAGTGTGGTTAGGTTAGGTAAGGTAAGGTTAAGGTAGGTTAGATTAAGTTAGGTTAAGTTAAGGTAGATTAGGTTAGGCTGTGGCAGGTTGAAGTAGCAAGGTGTGGTGTGTTGGTGAGGTCAGGAAAGAGAGAGGTGAAGTGTGTTAGTTTGTGTCTTATGAGAGTTAGATCAAGACAGAGTGTGGTGGAGGTGGTGGAGTGTTGACAGTGTGGTGGAGGTGAAGTGTTGACAGTGTGGTAGAGGTGAAGTGTTGACAGTGTGGTGGAGGTGGTGAAGTGTTGACAGTGTGGTGGAGGTGGTGAAGTGTTGACAGTGTGGTGGAGATGGTGAAGTGTTGACAGTGTGGTGGAGGTGGTGGAGTGTTGACAGTGTGGTGGAGGTGGTGAAGTGTTGACAGTGTGATGGAGGTGAAGTGTTGACAGTGTGGTGGAGGTGGTGAAGTGTTGACAGTGTGGTGGAGGTGGTGAAGTGTTGACAGTGTGGTGGAGGTAGTGAAGTGTTGACAGGGTGTGGTGGAGGTAGTGAAGTGTTGACAGGGTGTGGTGGAGGCAGTGAAGTGTTTGTTAATTAAGAGAAGATATGACAGGTCCTGAAATATTAGAATGGGAAGTGGTAGAGATAGTGAAGTCTTTTGCCATGAAGAGAAGATGTGGTGGAGGCTATGAAGTTATATTAATAGAGGATCTGGTAGAGGCACAAAGGTGTTGATGCCACAAGGATGGTGTACACAAGATCCAGGGTCAATACTTACAATGACACAGGAAGTTATGGGCGTAAGTTGAAGTTAAGTTTAAAAAAAAGGTGATACAAAGTTACGTATTAATTCACAAATTGATCAGTGACTAGAATGACGTAAATTTTGTGTGTTTAGCAATCATGATACGAGTAATGGACCCTTCCTTGACACACTGACTCTAGGAGGAGATAAGAAAACACTGAGTGGATGACTGGAATAGACTCTTAGAACAGCAGCACATAAGATAAGTGGTGTGTGGCATAAGCAGTGCACAGGGCAGGAGGTGATGGGTGGAGGCACAGTGGAGGTGGTGTAGCCAGAGATGGGTGCTGTGATGAGAGGTGATGAAAGCAACTACTACTACTACTACTACTACTACTACTACTACTACTACTACTACTACTACTACTACTACTGCCAGAGAGAGAGAGAGAGAGAGAGAGAGAGAGAGAGAGAGAGAGAGAGAGATGGATGCAGCAGTTCCTCTCTATAAATTTGTTTCTCAAGCTTTCTATTGGCTCATTACTAACAGCCTGATTACTGATTCTCTTTCACTTAACTACCACTGTGCTTGTTAAATCTCATTTCTACCTACTTCCTTTTGAAATATTGCAAGGTTAGGCGCATTTCATTACATTAGGTTAGGTTTGGCAAGGTTATGGTAGATATGTTAGATAAGGTGGGATTTAGGTTAGGTCAGGTTTAGGTTAGGTTTGATGAGATTAGGTTAGGTAAAGTTAGGTTAGGTAAGGTTAGGTGAGGTTAGGTAAGGTTAGGTTAGGTGAGGTGAGATGGGGTCAAGTCAGGTCAGGTTAGGGAGTGTTATAGGAAGGCTTAGCTGTGTTTGTAGTGGCTGGACTGTTACATCATTGAGTTGCACATGTTTAGGTAGTGTAGGTGTGGTGTGTTTTGGTGAGTGGAGGGGCCTAAACTGAACTCACCTCAGTTAACTTCACCTTACCTCACCAAATCTAACCCTTACTTGCACACCAAGCTGAAAATACTACTTTGATTGATAAATATTATAGTGAATGCTGGTGAACACTTGCAACACTGCTCAAATGAGTAGAAAATTTGAAAAGATAATATATATGTAATCATCACTGAAGTAGAAAATTAAGTGTTAGTACACCTGTCAGGAAAATATAAGCAAAAATATATCAGTGAAAATTACCTATGAAAATAAAATGTTTAATATTTACAACTATTATTGTTTTCCTTGCTCTGTTGGTAAAAAGAAAAAAAAAATCAACCATATCTGCAACAACCATTAGCATATTACTTCAACCTTTGCTATGTTCATAAAAATAAAAGAATGCATAATCATATCCACTACAACTATTACTCCTTTCTTTTCCCCATTCATTATAAAAAAATAAAAATAAATAAATAAAATAAATAAATAAATAAATAAATAAAAAGGTAATCCCTACCATATAAACACACAGGATTCTCAAATACTGAACTGAACTACTGACTGAAAGGTGGAGGTTAGGTCATGCGAGGTCAGGTGAGGTCAGGTGAGGTCATCAGGTCATCCCACACGTCGTCCCCCACCTTGACCTTTACTTTATGTTACGTAACCCTTTGCTGACCCTGTGCTGACCTAGCTTAGTGTAGGTGAGACAGGTTAGGTTAAGTTTATATTAGTTAGGTTTATTTTGTTTTGCTTTATAGTTAGGCTTGTGTTGTTATTGTTTTTGTTAGGGATATTGAGGTGATGTAGCATAGAGTTAGGTTAGGTTAGTCTTGTTTTGCTTTTTGTACCTATTTGATTTAAGTTAGGTTTGTTTTGTGTTTGTTATGGTGTTGTTAGGGGTGTTCAGGTGATGAGGCTGGAGTTATTTGGAATGTTGTGTGTGTTAGTGTTTGTGCAGGATGTGTTTTGTTAAAATTTTTATTTCTGTATGTATTTTTGTGTTGGATACTTTGAAAACATTTATGATTTTTTACCAGTGAGGTTTGAAAGGTGTAGAGGTAGCTGTTACCTGGGAAAGATGCATGTTAGTTAATTTTCTCTCAGGATATGCTAGGTGTTGTTTTGGGAATTGTGAAGCTTCTCATTATACTTAAAAGATACGATGTGGTTGTTACTGGGTTTTGTGAGGCTCAAGTTGTTATTTGTGGGAGATTTGTGATGCTGCTGATTCTGAAACGATGCACCATGTATTGTTTCATTCGTACATTTAGAAGGTGCACACTCTACATTACCGAAAAGACTTATTATTATTTTTAGAAGATGCACTTGTGATATTACTAAAAAGACTATTATTTCCTGCCACAATTAACATTACTAAAATTACTCATTATCACCATTATGTTTACAATGTGCACACTTTACTGTATTGAAACAACATATTATTTTCAGAAGATATACAGTTAACATTACGTACTAAAAACACATACTATTAATTTTGGAAGATATACAGTTAACATTACATACTAAAAACACATACTATTAATTTTAGAAGATATACAGTTAAAAAAGAATCATTGTTGCATGAATTATTTGAAGAAAAACATTTTGCATTACTAAAAAAAAAGATGTGTTGTACATTTTGAATTATTACTTTTCAAACATGCACAACTTTTTCTAATTTTCTTCATATATTTTTTCTATAAGTTTATATGAGTTAGAATTAAAAGACAGCAAGGAATTATTGTACTGAGCAAACAAGGGCAAACAAGAGTGTGTTTTTAGGGACTTGTTTGCAGTGTAACATTGTGATTCAAAAGAAGCACACTTACAAACAGGTGTGTATGTACGTGAGTCAGGCACACACCCGGGGGAAACAGTCATGTGTGTGTTTGTTGGTTGGTGTACATGGCTGGGCTGTGTGGGTGTACATGGAGGTCTGCTGTGTGTGTGTGTGTGTGTGTGTGTGTGTGTGTGTGTGTGTGTGTGTGTGTGTGTGTGTGTGTGTGTGTGTGTGTGTGTGTGTGTGTAGGTTTGATGCACACACACACACACACACACACACACACACACACACACACACACACACACACACACACACACACACACACACACACACACACACAAAACAGTGTCACCAGTTTGATTCCTGTGTTATCATTTGCTGTTTCTACATATTTTTGTTTATTTGTGCATATTTCCTCATTCCAAGACCCAAATGGCAAAGTCAGATACACACTGAAAGAGACGAGGGAAGATCATCACTACGGCAACTGGCAGTTCAATGTGTAGTGTGTATTTCTTGTATCAACCCTTCCACTGTTGTCTGGCGCACCTCTCCTTAGTCACCACTCTGAGACACCTGTGCTGGTCCTTTACCCACCTCCAAACACTGCAGTAGCTGGAAATTGCAATATCTTTTCTATTTTCATCTTTTTTCCCCATAGAGGCTTATAAAGTTTCCATGCATTGCCTTTAGTGTTGTGAATCATTGCAGGTCATGATGGAAGGGTTAAGACTGTGACAGAGAAGAGCACTCATTACGTTTAAGAAAGAGATGGAAAAAAGTAAAGCGTGCAGTGAGAGAGACAAGGCAGGACTATTACTACAGAAACTGATTGGATTTGAGAATTAAACCTTGCATTTGTATTTCTATGTATTGAGACTTGCACAGTAAAGAAAATCACTCGTTATATTTGAGAAAGATGCGGAAAAAAGAAAAGCATTCACTGAGAGAGATGAGCTAAGATTATTACTACAGAAACTGGCTAGATTTGCAGGCTCAACATTACCTTTGTGTGTATTAAGACTCATACGCCAAAGAAAACCGCTCATTATGTTCGAGAAAGAGAGAAAGAAAAAAAAAACATACACTGAATGATGAAGCGAGATTATCAATACAGCAATTAAGATTTCTGAGAGTTTGGTATCACGTGTCTGTACGTATTAAGACTCCTGTGGCAGAGAAAAACCTGGAGTGTGTTGACGAGTACACAAGGAAGGGTTACGTATTATAGTGACAGGACAGGGTAGGGAAATGACTGTGTGTATGTGTGTGTGTGTGTTTGCAGTGTGATGTGTGGGAGGTGAGGAAAATTGTGTATTGCGACCATGGGATATGTTTGAGGAATAGATAAGGAAGTATTACACGCCATAGGGATGAAATATGTTTGAGAAATGGATAATTATTACAGATCCTAGCAATAAACTATGTGTGAGAAGTAGACAGGGAGGTATGCATTATTTGAGATGCAGACAAGGAAATATTACGAATGTTAGCAGTAAAATACATACGTTTGAGAAGTAGACGAAGATTATATCATAGCTACTGAATAGGATTGAGATACAGACCAGGAAATATTGCGTACCATAGTAATAAGATGCGTGTTCGAGAGATAGACAAAGCAGTGTGTATCTTAGCAACAAAGTACATGCGTTTGAGAAATTGACAAAGATTACGTATTTGAGCCAACAGACGGGTGAAGTGGCTTTGTTTACATTGAGAATAGGGCTTTGTTGAAGACTGTTGCCAGGACACACACACACACACACACACACACACACACACACACACACACACACACACACACACACACACACACACACACACACACACACACACACACACACACACAGACACACAGAAAAAAAGGCTGCTGTGTTGTTGACTTCATTGTCTTGCAGCCTACAACATTTTTGACCAGGCACAGAGAGAGAGAGAGAGAGAGAGAGAGAGAGGGGGGGGGGTGTTATTTGTTGTTTATTGTTGTTTATTTTGCGTTCTGTTAATTTTTTCATATCTGTTTTGTGCTTTGTAATTTTCTAAGACTACTACTAAAAGAGAACACGTTATTTCACTTGCACATTGACGGCCATTTAATTTACTCATTCATTTATTTATTTTCAAAGCTAAGGAACTTTTTTTTTTAAGATTAGTATTTGAATGATGAATAGCAGTTATTATATATATCTCATTAATTTATTCATAGTTCATAATCTGTACTTATTTTATTAGATCTCCTATTCTTTACAAAACTACCCAAGATTATAAAGTACTGAAGTGCCCCTAATGGCTGTCAGTGGTGGTTAGGGGGTGTTAGGAAGTCATTGTGTCAGCAGGTCTGTGTGGGTCATTATCAAGAAATATTATTGAAATGCTGGGGTGTGGGAAAGACCTGTGTGTGTGTGTGTGTGTGTGTGTGTGTGTGTGTGTGTGTGTGTGTTGGGAAGTTTACAAATCATGACAAAAGAAAGAGATAATATGTGAGAAAGAGAGAGAGAGAGAGAGAGAGAGAGAGAGAGAGAGAGAGAGAGAGAGAGAGAGAGAGAGAGAGATGGGGGGGTAGTGTGGGGTCAGAGGAAGTTGATGAGTAAGATAAAAATATGAAGAAAACAAAGAAGAGAGAGAGAGAGAGAGAGAGAGAGAGAGAGAGAGAGAGAGAGAGAGAGAGAGAGAGAGAGAGAGAGAGATGGGGGGGTGGGGGAGAGGGAGACAAAAAGTTACAAGTTATTGATTTTCAGGAAAAGGTACTAACTCACTGGAGAGAGAGAGAGAGAGAGAGAGAGAGAGAGAGAGAGAGAGAGAGAGAGAGAGAGAGAGAGAGAGAAGTAATTAAGTGAGGAAGAGGAGTGTATAAGAGAGAAGGAGATGGGAGGGGAAGGGAGGGTTGAGAGAGAGAGAGAGAGAGAGAGAGAGAGAGAGAGAGAGATACCATTGTTTATACACGATTTCCTCTACAGTTTCCATGTTACATTTATTAATTTCACAGTTTTCAAGAGTACAATGACCTAAGTAGTTTATTTCAAGTGACAAACAGTTAATTAAAACAAACATCATTCCTTTACTTGAAAATACACAATGAAAACAAACACAATATTCCCTCTAATTAATTAACTTAGCCAATGGTTCTTCCTAAAACTGTTTTGCTTTCTATTCCGCTACCACCACCACCACCACCTTATTTACACATGCAGGGATACAATACATGGACTAATAAAAAACAAAAAAAACAAATAAATAACCAAAACAAAGAATAAGATTGGTGTTAAATGTAAATATAATTGAGGAAAGCTGACAGGGACTTGAGTTTGGCAGGGTAGTGTGCATTACTTTTGACCATTACTGTACAATTAAATATTACAAGAGAGAGAGAGAGAGAGAGAGAGAGAGAGAGAGAGAGAGAGAGAGAGAGAGAGAGAGAGAGAGAGAGAGAGTAAACCAACCGAGACTTACTTATGACCTCAAGTGTACAAGCATGTTATTCCCCTTAGTAATGAGAACACTAGTTATAACATAAATACAGTGATGCATTTTGTTATTTTTTGTTGTATTAAGTAAAGTTTTGTGTTGAGAGTGCAAGTTGTGAGATTAAATACAGTAATAAGGATTAATTCTTGTATTTTGATGTATTTTGGTGTTCATATAAAGTGCAAGCTATGAGATTAAATACACTGATGAATATTTTTGTTGTCTTTTAATTGTTTGGTATATTAAGTGCAAGTTATGAGAGATACAGTAATACATTTGAATCACCGTAGTATTTTAGCGAAGTTTGGTACACGATGCGCAAGAGATTAACACAACAACAAACTTTTAATTGAGTTATATTTAAATAATTGTATACAAAAGCAAGCTATGAGATGAATACACCAACTTTAATTAGTGTTGTTGTGTTTGGTAAAAGTTTAACACGCAAAACATAACTTTGTAAACATTATGGCTCACTGTACGCCTTCCCTCACTGTATTATGATGAAACACTTGTATGAGTCCAGTATGAGAAACCCTTAGTAACTGTGTACACTCTCTCATTACTGCCATTATTAGTATTGTTATTTTGTTGCTTTCTTTTTGTTCTTCATTTTGTTGTCTTGATTTGATTCTTTCTGTTGTTAGTTTGTTTACATTTCAGGGTGACACGATAAATGGTTCTTTTGTTGTTGTTGTTGTTGTTGTTGTTGTTGTTCTTTGATTTCATGTTGTTGTTATTCTTAATTTTAACCTTTTTATTATTATTATTATTATTATTATTATTATTATTATTATTATTGTTATTATTATTATTATTATTATTAAGAGATTTGTTCTTCTTAGTTTTATAGTTTTATTATTTATTTAAAATTTGGAACGTGAGAAAGAAAAGAACTACTACTACTACTACTACTACTACTACTACTACTATTACTATTACTACTACTACTACTACTACTACTACTACTACTACTACTACTACTACTACTACTACTACTACTACTACTACTACCTCTCCTAACACCTTAATAACTCTTTCAGGTGGGAAGTGTGTGAGGTCCAGCCACCACCACCACCACCACCTGCACCACCACCACCACCACCATTGCCACCACAATCACCACCACCATGTCGGAGAGTGAAGCTACAACTGGTGTAGGCGACTCATCCATTGGTGTGTATGGGTGTCTGTCTGTCTGTCTGTCTGTATGTATGTATGTTTTTTTTTTTTTGTAATAATAATAAATAATAAAAATAATGATAATCAGTTTATGTATTACTTTTGTGTATTTATTTGTTTTATTTATTATTTTTTACTTTTTTATTTTTCGTGTGTGTGTGTGTGTGTGTGTGTGTGTTTTATTTTTGTATGTGTGTGTGTATTTTTTTCTTCGTGTGTGTATATTTGTGTTTTTTGTCTGTCTGTTTCAATGTTTTCTGATCCCTATACTCTTCAATTTTCTTCCTAAATCTTCCCATTTCCCCATTTATCATCAGTTTTCTCCCTTTCCTTCCCTTTCCTTCTTTCTTTCTTTCTTTCTTTCTTTCTTTCTTTCTTTCTTTCTTTCTTTCTTTCTTTCTTCCTTCATAATGTATTTCCTTCTTGCATCTGTTTATTTTCTCCCTTCCTTCCTACTTCTTTTTATTCATTTATTTCTTTCCTTTCTTCCCCTCCATTATTTATCTCCTTCCTCCATTTATCCTTTTTTTTTCCATCTCTTTCTGCCTTCCTAAATTTCTTCCTTCCCTCCCTCCCTCCCTCCCTCCCTCCCTCTAATTTTTTTCCTTTTATTTTTCTTTGTTTTTCTTTCCCAGCCTCATTTTTCCTCCTTTTGTCCTTTCCTCAATTTCTCTTCATGTTTTCCTCTCTCTCTCTCTCTCTCTCTCTCTCTCTCTCTCTCTCTCTCTCTCTCTCTCTCTCTCTCTCTCTCTCTCTCTCTCTCTCTCTCTCTCTCTCTCTCTCTCTCTCTCTCTCTCCATTTTTTTTTCTTTTTTGTTTATCCCCTTTATTGTCTCCCCCCTCCCCCTCTCCCTCCCTCCCTCCCTCCCTCCCTCCTTCCTTCCTTCTCCATTTTCTTCTTCCTCCATTTTCTCCTCCCTTCCTCCCTCCCTCTAGTTTTTTCCTCTCCTTCCTCTCTCTCTCTCTCTCTCTCTCTCTCTCTCTCTCTCTCTCTCTCTCTCTCTCTCTCTCTCTCTCTCTCTCTCTCTCTCTCTCTCTCTCTCTCTCTCTCTCTGACCATAAGGTTGAAATTCGTCTTTTTCCCTTTTGTATTTTGATTCTTATTGCTTCTTATATAATGTGGAGGCTTCCCTTGCTTTGTTTGTATTGTTTTCTAAGTGTTCCTCTCTCTCTCTCTCTCTCTCTCTCTCTCTCTCTCTCTCTCTCTCTCTCTCTCTCTCTCTCTCTCTCTCTCTCTCTCTCTCTCTCAGAAGTTTCTTAATCACTTTGTTCTTTGTTTTTTTCTTTTTTCTGTCTCCTTTTCTTTTTTCTTTTTCTTTTTCTTTCTTTACTTCCTTCTTTCTTTCCTTTTTCTCTCTTTCCTTCTTTCTATCTTTCTCAGTATTATTGGTATTGTTCCTCCTCCTCCTCCTCCTCCTCCTCCTCCTCCTCCTCCTCCTCCTCCTCCTCCTCCTCCTCCTCCTCCTCCTTAATTTCTCTCTTTTTCTTCCTTTATCTTTTATTTGTTTAAAATTTGCTTTTGTTATTTAATTTCTTGAAACCCTGTATTTTCTTATTTATTTATTTATTTATACATTTATTTATTTATTATTTATTTATTTATTTATTTATTTTATGACAATTTTTTTTTTCCTATTTTTATTTTTCATTCCTTTTTCCTTGGTGTTGTTGTTATTGTTGTTATCTCCTTCTTGATTATGGTGTTTCTCTCTCTCTCTCTCTCTCTCTCTCTCTCTCTCTCTCTCTCTCTCTCTCTCTCTCTCTCTCTCTCTCTCTCTCTCTCTCTCTCTCTCTCTCTCTCTCTCTCTCTCTCAACTTTCCAAAATTCTGTACCATCTTCAATTAATTCATTCCAGATTTTTTCCTTTCAACAACTTCTCTAAAAATTCTCTCTCTCTCTCTCTCTCTCTCTCTCTCTCTCTCTCTCTCTCTCTCTCTCTCTCTCTCTCTCTCTCTCTCTCTCTCTCTCTCTCTCTCTCTAAAAGTCCTTCAAAAATTCTTTCTTTATTCTCTAATCTCATTTTCCTGCCCCTTTATCCAATCTCTCTCTCTCTCTCTCTCTCTCTCTCTCTCTCTCTCTCTCTCTCTCTCTCTCTCTCTCTCTCTCTCTCTCTCTCTCTCTCTCTCTCTCTCTCTCTCTCTCTCTCTTCCTTTCATTATTTTCTCCTTTTCTCTCTTTTTGCTTTCCTTCCTGTCTCCTTTTTCTCTTCCATGTCTTCTTTCATTCTCCTCCTCCCTTATTCTTCTTTTTCTTAACTCCTTCCTTTAATATTCTCCTCCTTATGTTTCTCTTCCATTTATTCTTCTATCTCTAATTATCTGTTGTCTTCTCCCATTCTTCTTTCTTCCTTTTTCTTATCTTCTCCTCTTCCCTACTCTATCTTTCCTCCTCATCAATTTTTCCTTTATTCTTTCTTATCTCTCTTTCCTTATACATTCCTTTCTGCCTCCAGTTATTTTTATTTTATTTTATTTATTTATTTATTTTTTTGTTTGTTTTTGTTTTGTTTTTCCCTCTATTCCTCTCCTTCCTTATCTTCCTTTTCTTCTTCCGAAAAGTTTTATATCCACATTCATCCATTTATCTCTCTTGTCCTTTCATTCCCATCCATCTCTTTCATTCCTATTCATTTCTCTCATTTTTCCTCTCTCCTCTCTTTGTCTTTCATCTCTTCCCATCTGTATATCTCTCCCCTTTATTCCTCTCTCTCTCTCTTCCCTCCAATTCTGTCTCTCTGTCTCTCTCCCCATCTAACCTCCCATCTATTCTAGTTGCCTGTTCTCTTCCTAATCTTCCCCATTCCTTCCCTTTGCCCACCACCGCCACTAACCAGCCCTTGTTTCCCACAGACTCGGATAAGGTGAAGGCTATCAATGGCATGAAGGAGTTGGAGGAGGTGCGGCGCCTACAGAATGGGGAGACAGAGAAGCCACAGATAAATGGAGACGTGGAGAAGAGAGAAGAAGGGGAAGATGGGATAGACGGAGAGAAGGTGCAGGAGGAGCGGAACGGCAGCGTGGAGGATGCGGAGGAGACGTCGCGTGATGTGGAGGGCACGGACGGAGAGGCGGGTGAAGGAAGGGCAGAGAAGGTGGAGGGGAATGAAGGAGGAGGTGGAGAGGAGGGTGGAGGAAGGAATGGGGAGAAACAGGACGCCCAAAACCTGTCATCCAGCGGCAGGGAGGAACGGAGGGCAGAGGACAAGCTGTCCCCACCCACGTCTGCTTCCACCAGCGAGGAGAAGGATGCGGATAAGGAGAAGAAGGATGCAACAGTGAAGGACAAGAAGGAGAAGAAGGATACGGTGAATGGGGATGCCACCACCACCACCACCACCTCCACCACCAGCACCACCACCACCACCACCACGCCGGGGAAGAAGAAGAAGCACCACCACGACGACGTGCAGGAGGTGATCTCAACGCGGCAGCTGCGCATCCGTCGCACCCCAAAGAAATACACGGAGGACGACGACGACGTGAAGATTACCAACGAGGTGATCCGAGACGACTCCAGCGACATAGAGATGATCGAGGAGAGTGATCCCTTGGCCATCAGCGACGCGGAGGTCAAGAAGATACAGAAGGAGAAGAAGGAGATCACCGTGAGTGTTGCCGGGGCTTGTCGGGGCCTGCTGTGGTCCTGGGGGAGGTGTTTGTTTTGTGTTTAGTTTGTTTTGTTTTGTTTTAGTAGCCATCTTCTGAGTGGTATTGATGGATGATTTGTTGTTTTTCTTGTTTCTTTGTCTCTTTGCCTAATGCTTCCTTCCTAATCTTGTTTTCTTGTTTCTTTCTGTCTCATTGCCTAAAACTTTCTTCCTAATCTTCCTTGCCCCGCTCATCATCTCCCACCCCCTGTCCTAACTTTGCTCCTGCCCTCTCTCTCTCTCTCTCTCTCTCTCTCTCTCTCTCTCTCTCTCTCTCTCTCTCTCTCTCTCTCTCTCTCTCTCTCTCTCTCTCTCTCTCTCTCTCTCTCTCTCTCTCTCTCCCCCGCATCACCTCGCTTTCCTCCTCCTCCTCCTCCCACATCTTATCCCAACTTTTTATTTTATTTTGTTCCTGTCATCACCTTTCCTGCCTCCCTCTGCCAAACCTTAACCTTCCTGCTTTTTGCTCCCTCACCCTCACCTGTAAATGAAGACAAAGAACTCCAATGTCAATTTGCTCCCTCACCCTCGATCTAATCTAACCTCACCTAGCCTAACATAACCTAACCTAACCTCAGCTAGCCTAACCTAACCAAACCCAGCCTGACCTAACCTAACCTCATGTATCCTAACCTAACCTAACCTTCCGCAGATCAAAACAAAGGACCCAAACGTGATCATCATCGACACCAACACACTCCTCAAGAACCAAGGGAACCTGGCAGCCGCCGTGGCCCAGTCCACCTCCTCCACCCCCGTGCAGACCCTCACCAACCGCTCCACCAGCACCACCACCACCACCACCA
>NC_087197.1:4425000-4447500 GCF_035594125.1 Scylla paramamosain | reverse complement strand
CGCCGGCCAAGATCCCTAAGGTATTACATGTACGTCATCAAGTGCGCCCTTTTTTGTACCCTGCCTTTGGTTTCAGCCTGTCCATTACCCTTGTTTGTCTTTTTTCTCTCTCTCTCTCTCACCACACCCTGCCCTAAGCTTTTTTTCTCCTGTCCTGTATGTCCCTTTTCTTCTTCTTCTGTGTTCCCTGTGTCTGTGTCCATTCCCTGTTTCTCTGTATCCCTTTCTTTTTTCTTTTGTTATTTATTTATTTATTTTTTTATGTATCCTACCCTTGACTTTGTTTTTTTTTTTTTATATTATTATTATTATTATATCTTCCTTTTGTTTGTCTATTTTAACCATTTATTACCTGTTTCCTGTGTCCCTTATTTATTTTATTTTTACTTTATTATTTTATTTATTATTTTATTTATTTATTTATTTATTTATTTATTTTTTTTTTTTCAAGTTCCCTGTGTCCCTGTATCCTGTGTCCCCATTCCCTGCATCCCTGTGTTCTTTTTATCCCTTTGTCCCTCTTTGCTGTGTTGTGTTTTGGTGGTTTTGTTGGCATTAGTCATTTCAAGTTTGTAGCTTTATTTTAGAGGAGGCTTTTGTTGTTTAGTGAGGTGTGTGTGTGTGTGTGTTTTCATTGCTTTTTTTTTTTTTTTTTTTTTTTTTTTTTTTTTTTTTTTTTTGTATGTTTGGTGTGTGTGTGTGTGTGTGTGTGTGTGTGTGAGAGAGAGAGAGAGAGAGAGAGAGTGAGTGAGTTTTGTTTGTCCCTCAGTGTTAGTAAAAGTCTGAAGTTTCTCCATCTGTCAGTTGTTTGTTGTTGTGCTGTAAGAGAGAGAGAGAGAGAGAGAGAGAGAGAGAGAGAGAGAGAGAGAGAACTTGTTGGTAGATAGAAATGGAATGGGATATACCAGAATGTTGAGTAGTGGAGATGGAAGTGAGGTGGATGTGGTGGAGTGACAGGAGGGGAGGAGGGAGTGTGTCAGCACAGAGAAGGGAGGAAGCCTAGTAAGGGTGTAGGAGTGAGGAAGGAAGTGGAAGGAAGAGAGTGTTGCAGTGGTTCATAACAATAACTAGTGTGTAATGTAACAACGATGACAACTGTAACTAATTTGTTGAAGAATTAAGAAATATACATAAAGGATGTAGAGAAACCTTAACTTGTAGAAGAGTCAGAAGTAAAGCAGCTAAATAAAGTAGAAAAAGGCAGTCAACGTGCAGCAGAAATAAAGTAAAAAAGGCAGTAAAGCAGTAGATGTAAAGTAGATAAAGTAGAGAATGAAGTAGCAAAACCAAGCCAACAAGTGCAGACCAAACTCTGACGAGCTCCCTCCCCCCCACCAGCACCACAGACCAGCTAACACCCCCCTTCCCCCTCCCTCCGTGCCCCAGATCCACCGGGGGCGCCCCAACACGCTGGGCAAGGCCTTCGAGCCCGTCAAGATGCCCAACCTGCTGCCGAAGAACCTGGCGGGCATGAACATCAGCATCCAGTCAGCGGGGGGCACCAACCTCCTGCCCTCCAGCACCGTGTCCATAGCAGCTGGCCGGGGGCGCGGTCGTCCCGTCGGCTCCTACAAGAACCCCGGCCCTCTGCCCAGCCAGGCCCGGGGCATCAACACTGGTGGGTGCTCTGCTGGGCTGTTCAGGGCTGTGGGGGGAAGGCACTAGTGGGAACATCCTAACCTGGTATAAGGCACAGTCATCAACATAAAATTTTGTGTGTGTGTGTGTGAGAGAGGATTATTGCTTGTCCATGGTGTCAGAATGGTTCACCAGCCTTGAGTTATTTTTCATGCATTTCTTACACCAGGGTAGAGTTTTCCCAATAGTACATTTGTGTTTTGTTTTTTTGTCAAGTGTAGTTGTTGTTTTGAGGAGTGTGTGTGTGTGTGTGTGTGTGTGTGTGTGTGTGTGTGTGTGTGTGTGTGTGTGTGTGTGTGTTTGGGGTTTTCTATTTAGCGGTTTTTGTTGTTTTGGGTGGCAAGCTTTAGTGTATGTGTATTTTTTTTTATAAATTTGTTTATGTTTGTCTCACTGACAGTCATCCATATTAGTCCAAAAATTTTCCTCCCAGTCTGACTTCTTCATTTTGTGTTTTGATTCTCCAGGGATCAGTAGTTGTCATTTTCTGAAGTTTTATTGGCAGTAATTTTTTTCAGGGAGTACTTTTGAATTTCCTTTGGTTTTAAAGGGATTGGTTATTAACATTTCTTCCTATATATCTTGATGATTTTAGTGTTATCAGTTGTGATGGGCCTAAGCATGTCATGAGTATAGTGACCAGTAATTGAGTGAGTGAGTGAGTGCAGGGTGTGTGTGTGAGTGACAATGAGAGTGAAGATTGTATGTGTGAGTGAGAGTAAACGAGAGTTTTGTGTGTGAATGAGTGTTAGGGTGTCGTTACGTGTAGCTCATGCGTGTTCTCTCCCTCCCGGTGGCTGTTCCTCCTCGCCCGCTGTGTGTGGGTGTGGCGGAGCAGTCAGTACGGGTTCCCTGCTCTACACCAACCGTGGCACCACCACCACCACTACAGTCCAAGGCTCAGGCTCCCAGTTCACCCTCGGCAACCAGATGTTCCATGTGAGTGTGTGTGTGTGTTTGTGACAGCCCTGTCTCCCTCTGCTGCCCTCATCCCTCCTGGCTCTCCTCCTCCATACCTCGGCTTACCTCTCCTGCCCCTCCACACCCCTGTTTTCTGTGCAGACTTGTGTGTTTATTGTCCTTCTCACTCCCCATTTTCTTTGTGAACTAATATGTTTAATGGTGTTTATATATGACTATTTTACTATTTTGTGTGGGGCCGGCACTGACTTGTGAGAGAGAGAGAGAGAGAGAGAGAGAGAAACATAACACAAGGGTTGGTGCAGGAAGCCACTAGGCCTACATGTGGCAGTCCCTGTATAACACATGCCTGCCTACATCCACCTGTCAGCCCTATCCATCAACATAACTGGTCTTGCAAAGCTTCCCATTGCCTCGGCATTAACAGCCTGGTCACGGAGTGTGTGCTGGTGTGGATGGCGGCAGTGAGTGTTGCAGACCTGTGTTGCATTGTGGTGTTTGTACCTTCTCGCAGGCTGGGTGTTGCTTGAGGTGACTAACTCTTTGGTTATTTTCACTCACCTGCAAGTATTGCCAAGCTTTAAACTAAACTTGCCTCAAACTTAAACCTAATCATAGGTAACAGTTGATCACATAAATGTAGGAAATTTAAAGAATTGCAAGTCTAATTTTAGTTTGTATCAAAATATCAGACAAAATTTAAGAAAATCCAAAGACTTTACCTTGTCAAATGATCTTGGACTTGGGATGCTTAACCTTAATGCCAGCCAAGGCAGAGCCCTCCGTGGTGCAGCAATGAAGCCTTAGTGCTCAGCGACGGCACCCGTGACCTGCCGTTCTCACCAACCCTGGGATCTTGTGGCACCCCAGCCACTCAGGGACTGATGCGTGTGTGGGATGGGAGCACATGTGTTGTCTGGTGGTCTCTTGCTCACCACTTCCACCATTTGCACACACACACACACACACACATCAACTCTCTCCAGTGAACTCAGCACACACCTTTCTATCAGTGATGGCTAAGAGACGCCTTCCTTCATCCCTTAAAATGTCCCCACACTGAGATCACGCATGACAGCACACCCTGTGGCTCAGATGAAGGGGGCATTCATCACAATTCAAACAGCCACACTCCCACATCCACCCCGCGCCTCACTCCATGGCTGGCCCGGTGGCTCATCCCACGGGTGAGGGAGGGAGGGAGGGCAGTGGCGAGGAGAGAATGTCAGTAGGTGGTGAGTGTGTTGTCACTGTTGCCGGCCCCCACAGCTTGTCAGTGGCCACCTGGTGCCAATGTCTGGTGGCCAAGGGTCAGTCAGCAGTCTTTCCATATCTTCACAGTCGACCGCGAGGGTTCAGCGGATCCTCCCGTCCTCCTCCTCCTCCTCCCCTGTCAGCCTTATACCTGGTCTAGGGGCCTCCTCCTCCATCACTATACAGGTGAGTTGGTCAAGGGGAGGGAGGAAAGGAAGGGTTGATGAAGGTGTCGTGTGGTGGACCAGAGCATGGGTGGGTGTTGTGTGTGGCTTGCTTGCAGGAAGGGAAAGGAGCAGTGTGGTGTGGGTGAGTGGTGAGGCTGGTGTGGCCTTGGTAGGAGAGGAAGGTGGTGGGGAGTGTGAAGTGTGTGAGTGTGAAGTGCATGAGAAGGGAAGAAAAGAAGGTTGCATTGAGGTAGATCATTTATTTCATTATTGGAGTAGATAATTTTCTTTATTGGGATAGAGAGTGAAAGATATGATTGTTTTGGGAAAGATTACAGACTTTGGGGAAGAATTGACATGAACCTTTTTGTAGAGAGAGTGAGTGAGTTTAAGAGATGCAAGTTTACCCTCCTGTCCTGGTCCACCTTTTACTTTCACAGTGTACAGCACACTGCTTTTCACCCTGACATCCCTGCCTCACACTCCAACACACGCACCCTACTGCAGCACTTCAAGAAATTCACATCCCTTGTTATGTTTTCTCTCTCTCTCTCTCTCTCTGTCTCACACACACACACACACACACACACACACCCTTACATCCCTCTCACTCCCACACCCACCCTTACCTCACCTTTGCTGTCTCACCCCTGCCTCACCTGCCCCATCCCTTCCCCCAGAGCGTACAAAGCAAAGGGGGAAACACCAAATCCCCGCAGCAACCCAGCATCTCCATTACCCCGCTGCCCCGCGCCGGCCAGCAGATCTCCCAGGGCTCCGGCACCAAGGGCTCCTCTCAGGGCCGAGGGGACTCCGGAGGAAACCCGTCCTTTGTTATATGTGAGATCTGTGACGGGTATATTAAGGTGAGTGTCCTTTTTGGTCCTATGGGGTCCTGTGGGGTCTTTACAGGGTCCTGCAGGGATCTTTTGTGGTTAATATGGGTATTCTACAGGGAGGTTGTTATGGTTATCCTGTAGGAGTTGTATGGGTATCCTGTAAGGTACTATGGGCATCTTAGAGAAGTTCCTATGGGTATTCTTTAGGGGTCCTATGGGTATCCTGTATGGGTATTATGGGTATCCTACAGGGAGGTTTCTATGGATATCCTACAGGTGCCCTGTAGGGGATCTTTATGGGATTCTTTTGGGCATGCTACTTGTAGGGGTCCTATGGGTATCCTACAGGGATCCTTTGGGTGTCTTGTAGGCATTCCATTGAAGTGGGTGAAATATCCTAAGGTGATCACAGTGCCTGAAGTGTCCCTCCAGCAGCTGTGCCCCAATGCTGCACTGCCTAACCTCCCTCCCTCCCTCCCCCACAGGACCTTGAACAGCTGCGCAACCACATGAACCTGATCCACAAGGTCAAGATCCACCCAAAGATGATCTACAACCGACCTCCGCTCAACTGCCAGAAATGCCAACACCGCTTCTTTACTGACCAGGTGAGGGAGGAGCCACCACCACCATTTCATTCAACACTACTACTGTCCCTTGTGGAGCTGGACAGCCTCTTAGTCTCCCACATTTTGGATTGGTACACTATTTCTTCTCTGGCATTCCTCCTTGTCATGTCTTCCTCCATACATTGATTCTGGGTCCTCTGAGGCCTTCCCATTGATCTCCTTACTGTTACCTCTGCTGTCACTACAGATAGACTACTTGTGTCCCTCATAGCAGCATTCATTTATTTCAGGCCCTCATAGTGGCATTCATTTATTTCATTCAGTGTTTATCTGTTTGCATTATGTAGTCAAATGTACAGCTCTCAGACAGGTTTATGGTTGTGTTCTTACTTATTAGTCTTGGGCCTCTTAATCTTATACCTGTTGTTTTCAGTAAAGTATAATTGTAAAGCTCTCAGATAGATATATGGTTGTTGTGATTTGCTGATGTCAATACCTAGGTATTAATTGCTGTTGTAATGGCATGTGTGCGTGTGATTTTCAGGGTCTGGAGCGTCACCTGCTGGGCACGCACGGCCTGGTCACCTCGTCCATGCAGGAGGCGGCCAACAAGGGCAAGGACGCCGGCCGTTGCCCCATCTGTGGCAAGGTGCGTCCTGTCTCCCACCCTTCACATTTTTTTTTTTTTTTACCAGATTTTACTTTATCCTTTATTTTCTCAACCACATTTTTTTCCATTTTTATCGAGTATTTGCCTTCTCATTCTCTTCCCTTCCTTTTTTACTTAACTGTATTTTTTATTCAAAACATTATTTTCTACTACTACTACTACTACTACTACTACTACTACTACTACTACTACTACTACTACTACTACCATTACTTTTCATCAGTGCAGTGTGCAAAGAAACATGAGGATTGCTTCACCAGCCTCAGTACTCCCAACATACACCAGCCTCAGTACTCCCAACATACATAAACTAACTCCTTTCACCACCACCACCACCCTGACCCCTTGTATTGCCTTCAGGTGTTCCAGTGGAAGCTGCTGAACCATGTGAGTAGGGACCACAAGATGACCCTGAAGCCGGCCCACCTGTCTTACAAGTGCACCGTCTGTACCGCCACCTTCAACATGTACCGCCTCTTTGAGAACCACGTGTACTCGGCCCACTCCGTCGTCAACAAGAACAAGGAGGGGAGCAAGAAGCAGAGCAGTGGGGGTGAGGCATTGGGGGAGAGAGGGAGAGAGAGAGGGGTGGGAGTGTTTGGGTATGGTGTGGTGTGGTGTGGTTTGTCAATGTACTGTGGGTCTATGGGCCATGGTGAGCAAGTGAGAGGACAGGAGAGTGCATGTGTCTTTGTGTCAGAGGCTGGGGAAGGTGACTGGTTTGTATACATAGTGTGTGTCTGTGGGTTGTGCTGAGTGTGAGGAGGGAGTGAACATACTTCATCAACATACTGTGGGCTGTGATAGAGAGAGAGAGTGTGTGTGTGTGTGTGTGTGTGTGTGTGTGTGTGTGTGAGGCAGTGGTGTGACTTTGGTTCGTAAACATGCTGTGGGGGACATCCTGTGGGTCTGTGGGCTGAGAGAGAGAGAGAGAGAGAGAGAGAGAGAGAGAGAGAGAGAGAGAGAGAGAGAGAGAGAGAGAGAGAGAGAGCATATAAAAACTTGGTGGTGCATTTAATTGTGTGGCTTATACAGTAATACACACACACGCACTGAAGGCCTGCCCTCACCCTAGGTTCCTCAGAGTCGCCGCTCAAGATCAACGATGAGATCACCATCATTCCACAGCCTGTCGTCGGCAAATCCAAGAGTTCGTCCTCCAACACCAACAGCACCTCCACCACCACCACCTCGTCCTCCTCCTCCTCATCCTCCAACTCCTCCTCAGACAAACTTTCCTCCTCTAAAAAGTGTGACACCTCTACGGTGAGTCACGCTGCTGTTCGTTGCAAGGCCTGTGTGTTTGTTGAAAGGCTTTTTGTTTGTTGCAAGGAAATAAAAGGAGTTTGTTAATTTATATGCTGGTGTCTGATTTGCTTATTTAATGTCTTATTGATTTACTTTATCATACTTCAGTTATTTTGTTATTATTAACTTTTATTGCTTTCAGATGTACTTGACTTTAATTTTTTACTAGTTCAAGCATTGGTTCAAGTCTAGATTTCAGTAGATTACTTTAATTGGTGTTTTTGATCTGCACAAATTATTGTTTTGTTTAATATCACTATGTATGTATTGCTGCCAGAGATCAGATGCACTGCCTTATATCAAGTTATTGTGGTGGTGGTGGTTATTTGTGTAAGGTCATGACAGATTTGTAAATATCTTTTGTAGACACTGGATAGAAACTGCATAGATATTTCCTGTACAAAACGCACACACACACACACACACACACAGTCAACACTAACCTTGTCTGACCTTGCAGCCCACCATGAGCAAAGAGATTACCATCACCAAGGTCGGGTCTCGGCCGACGCGGCGCAGCGGCGGTGGTGGTGTTGAGGTGATCAGCCTGGATGAGTCCCCCAAGAAGTCCAGCGGGTCTGACAGCACCAGCACCACCACCAGCAGCAAGAAGCGAGCACACAAGGACGGCGTGGGGAACAACACCAAGAAGGCGAGGACGAGCAGCTAATGTGTGGCAGTGCGGCCCGGGTGGGAGGGGGACGAGTGGCTCAAAGTGTTGTTGTTGTTGTTGTTGTGGCGGCGGCGGCGGCTGTGTGCGCTGCCGTGTGACACAGACACACCGGTGCCAGGCCATGGTGACCCCGGGCAGGGAGTGTGCGTGACGCTGTGACCCCGTGTGTGCGCATCTTGGTGGTTTATTTAATCCTCAACACTACGCCTGGAGGGGCGGCCGTGGCGGCCGGGCTGGTGAGGCACCGCTGCCCTCCACACACACCTGTGATTGGCCACACCTGCAATGGAAAGACCGACACCCTGGACCATTTGGCACGAACTGGAAGGATTGCCAAAGAAAACCTTTGAAGCGACCCACACTGCAGAAAACACAATGGAGGACAATGGCACCACCACCCATGGCCAGGGAGTGTGTGTGTCTTTCTCGGCCAGCTGGGATCCCGGCCACCACTCCCTCAGACACCCTGGGCACCACCCGGCAGCCCAGAGGCAGACGCAGTCACTGTCTTTTGGCGTGTCTTGAGGCATCTCTCGGCTCCCAGCCAGTGACTGGTGCTCCTGACAGGCTGGTGCAGAGAGAGGGAGAGGAATGGAAGGCAGAGACAGACGTGTCAGTGTCAGTAACTCACTCACTCATACTTTCCATTATAAATCATTGCAAGTCAATTTTCAAGTTCTGTTTCATTTCTTTTTGTTTGTCATCTCATTTTCCTCGTTACGTTCTTCAGTTCCTTTTTCTGTTCATGTTTTGTTTCTTGACAGAGAAGGTGCCGAGTCACTTGGGGAAGAAAGATTATATTTTTTGGTCTACATGTAGTGTTTTTAGTAACCACACACTCACACACAAACACACACACACACACACACACACACACACACACACACACACACACACACACACACACACACACCCATCCAATCACTTCTCTATGTATATCATTATTTAATTTTAGCATTACAATTTTCCATTAGTTGAAACAAATCGTGAGCCAAAGTTCCCTTCACTTATTTATTTTCTTAGACATTGCAAGGATCATGACAAGCGTGAATCACCAGTTGTATGAATTTACAGGGAAAACAAAACAAAAAAAACAACAAAAAAGAAAACAATAGTACATAAAAAAATGTAGTGTTTGCATCTGACAGAAAGAGGAAAGTGAATGTGATGCAGATAGAATGAACTTGTGAGAGAGGAGAGAGAGAGAGAGAGAGAACATTCAGGTACATCATTAACAGCTGTTGTCTATTCAGGTGGTGATGCAATATGGTACACAGTGGGTGGTGTTGAGGTGTGTGGGAGCAGGTTGGTGGAGGTGGTGAGGGGGGCCAGTCCAGACCTGTCATAAGTTAGCTGTGCAGGGGAGACCTGCTTGTGTCCGGTGAGGAAGGGCGGGAAGGGTGGAGGTCTTCAGTGTTTGTAGAGGAGACAATATCTACATGCAATAGTTACAAAATGTTAGTTTGAAAAGGTGACAAAACATCCATGGGAGTGTTAATATGGCAATAGGTGATTGATGACACATCCCTGAAGTTAATAAATGTTAGTAGTATGAAAAGAGGAGACAAAAATCTCTATAACAGTAGTGCAGTGAATGTCTTGAAGTGATAGTAAAAGTTGTCAATGAATGCTTGAATGGAAGAAAGCAAACCTGCCAGCCAAGACACAGGCAGGAGTCACATTACTGTTTGCTGTTCAAATCTGACATGAACTCATCCAAGAAAAATTAAATGTACTTCATTAAATTTATCAATAAATTTTTTAAAAGTTCCATAAAGAGTCAACATTGTCATGAAGTAACAGAAGCAAATTATTATTGCCTGAAAGAAAGGATTCAACAAGTCACCACCCAGCTCATCCCTCAGTCAGTCCCCGGGGAGGAGCAGCAGTGGGGCGCCTCTCCCTCACCTCACCAGTGTGTCGGGTCTGCAGCGCCACAAGCCAGGACAACCGGCCGCCCCGCCCTGCCCCGCCAAGCACAGACTTACTCAGGTGCCGGCTGCTGCCATGCTGGCTGACTGCAGGTGGAGGAGAGGGTGTTGGTGCGGTGAACACCTGCCTTGTGAGGGAAGGAAGGAAGGAAGGAACCTCAGTGTGGACATAACCTCAGTCTGTGTGTGTTGTGTGTAGAAACGCAAAAAACAAAATAAACAAAGGAGGAGATTGATTGAACAAAGGACTGTGGTGAAAAGTCAAATAATAAAAAGTTTAAAAAGTAAAAAAAAAATATTGCCACAGATTCAACACTAGAGAGAAAAAACAAACCAGAAAATCATCTTTATTTTTTGATTCCCGCATTGGGGCGTAATGTTAAGGTTTGTACAGTGATATAAATATATATATACAATACAGCAACCTCAAGGGGGCCACTCATACCCCTCCCCCCCTCCCTGCCTGCCCGCCCTGCCCACTCCCAACCAGGCAGGGCGAGGGAGCGGCAGCCCGCCAGCCTGCTGCACCCTGCCCGGCGCCACCACCACCACCACCCTCCCGGCAGGCCACCACCACCAGGGGTCCCTCGGTCCATTCATACGAAACAGGCGGAGCACCAAGTGGTTATTTATGTGTTTGAAGGACACGCAGGTTTTAAGAAGAGACGTGACGCGATGTGACCAGTAACTTACTTTTGTCCAAGTTTTGCCCCGCCGTGGTGGCGGCGGCGGGTGTAGGGGTCTGTGCACCCACCCTTGGGACGCTGTGTGGGGCCCTGACACACACACACACACACACACACACACACACACACACACACACACACACACACACACACACACACACACACACACACACACACACACAGCACCTGCACATGGTAATTAGTGCTATAAATGCTCATATGCCAGCCAACACACACACACACACACACACACACAGGGCGGGGCGGGGCAGGGCAGGGGGCGCCCCGTCCGGTCAGCTACGGCCGCGACTCGACGCCCAAGACACCGTAGGTTTAATACTTGAGTTACTGTACACAAAACTTCAATGTAAAATGCTGGTAGATAGTATTTTATTTAATTTTTCTTTATGGAAGTGTTAAATGTTGTAGCTATGTACACTTTTTTTAGGTGTAACACACCAATAAAATATTATTTAGAACTGATCCGTCTTGATTCTTGCCTACACCCCACGGGGCGGGACGTGGGGGAGGGAGGTTGAATGGACCCACGGTGGGTCACGGAGGTGATAAATGTGGCGTGGAACAAGGGAGGGGCAGTATTGGGCGAGGCTGGTGAGGGCTACACGGGCGGGGCAAGACCCAATAACTTGAACTAGACCCTGTTATGTTAACACTATAACCGTGAAAAGAAAGTTTATCACTGAAATCATGAAAAGCCATTTGAAATCCCTAGCAACTTCCACAAGGTTAGAGCCTCGAATTGATCACCAGAATCATGGAAACCCCAATAATTCCCACAAGATTCAAATGATGACTGGAATCACAACCCCATTAACTTCCAGAAGAGCCTGTCAAACAATCACTGGAATCACGAAGCACCCTTGACAACCACATTAACTTCCAGAAGAGCCTGTCAAAGAATCAATGGAATCACGAAAAACCCTGGAGAACCCCAATAACTTACACCTGAGTGTTAAAAGTTGAAAAAAAACAAAATACTGAGTTTATTCTACCACCACCACCACCACCACCACCCTTCATCCTCACTGCACCTCCTGGCACCTGCCAGCCGCCGCCACATCACCGCGCCACCTTCACTCATAACATTCCCCCAACGGACATTGATCGCTCTCTGCACGCAGTAAGCGCACGCACACACGCGAGTGAGTCGGGGCCGGCAGAGGTGTCTGGCGGGGTGCGGGCTGCCTCCCACGCCCCCCCTGTGTGTGTGTGTGTGTTTGTGTGTCGTCGCTTTAAAGTCTGCAACTCGTTTGGCATCAAAAGAACACGGTAACTGAATACACACAGACACACGCACACATCATTCTGTAACCAGCAAAAACCCTTTAATATGTATATTTTCAGCTCCACGACTGTAACATATAAACTGATTATTATTTTTTATTATTATCATGATCATCATCACACACACACACAACAAATATAATGAAAAAGAAAAAAAAATATAAATGAATAAACAGAAGAGAAAACCAGCCAACACTTTCGTGACGCTTGGCCAAGTTGTCAGCCTCACCAGCTGCCTCACCACGCCCCTCGCGGCACCTCCCCAACCAACCGCCCTTCCTCACACTTAGCTACTCATTACTTGACACGCGGACAACAGACTACCGTATCAAACATTACTGCCCCAATACTTAACAAGCGCATGACAGACTCCCCACACCAGTCATTCCTACCTTCCCTCTCGCTCACTGCCGTTAACTGGCCCGTCATCCACCTACCCTCGACAAACAAGCAGCGTATCACCGTTCACGCTATCCTGTCCTATCCACTATTCAATAACCACTACTATTCAACCACTCATTAACTATTCTTGACAAGTGGATAATAGTCTTTCGTTATTATAAAATTAGTTACCATCTTGCCTCGTCCTGTATTAATTAACTACCCTATTACTTAACTATTCATTGACTGATTATTTAACAAGTGGACAATAAACCTAATTATTAGTCATCTCTCGTCCATCTCTTCTATCGTAATTAATGACCAATAGTTAATATTTCAACAGTTTAATGACGATTGTTGTGATTGCTGTACCTCATTACAATAATCATTCTAAAATATCATTAACTTTCACACGAGACAATAATTCAATTATCGGCGCCTTCACACAAATCGATCAATTTATTCAATTACATCACTGCACAGCCGAACCGTAATTCAAATGAAGCATCACTGAGTCACTGAAGCACCGAAGCAGCCGCCATCTTGTCTACACACCTAAACTTGAACATTTAAAGATAATATCAACTATTTCAGTGAATTTCAACTTGCTACATGGAGATGAGAACACCCACAGCAGCAGCAAGGCGCCTCGCACCACCACCACCACCACCACCAATGTGTCAATAACTCGTAAAAACACTAAATATTTATTTGACTTACTTATGTTGTCCCTCATCTCCAGTGAACTACTTCCATCTTCCCTACCACGGCCGTCATTATTTACTTGTTCCTAATTTTACCTTTCCTTTCCTCTACCACACCACAGCCACCACCACAAACATATTTGAACCAATTTTCACCTCTCACCCTCTACCACACCACGATCACCATTGTTATGTTCCCAGCTATTCCTCCCTCCACTTACCTTCTACCACACATCACATAACTCTCACTCATATCGTGACGTCGATATGACGAATTAACTTTTGAATAGTCAAGCCAGTCAGGTCGGTGATCATTACTGCGTCACAGTCAAACGTCACACTGACGTCACGACCTGAATGGTGGGCGGGGCACGTATCGTGACACCAGCCAGCCTCGCTAGTGCCTTTCAGTATTTTAGCTTCACCGTAAATTTACTCTTATAAATATAAATGACTTATTCATCATTTGACAGCAAAGCATGATTTTACCAATTATGTCGAGGTCTCAAACATCCACTGCCAAAGCTACATCCTCGTCCGACGCTATGATGACATAACAGTTGGCCACTGCGGACTGCCCCTCTTATCAGCTAACCAACAACCATCACCACCATTATGGCCACCATAAACACATTTCCATCCCTGATTCCTTTTCCCTGCCTTCCTCTCTCCCGTAAACACCTCACGTATGTTACCAGACTATTAGTACCTCTTTACAAGCTTAATAGTCTGTAAAACTCACGTAATATTGAGATTCCTGCCAGGTCCTCCCTCCCTCACGTCTTCTGCAGTGTGCCACGCGGGGTTCTTCCAAGGCCTCTATTATGAACTGTGAAGTTTTCGAGGTTTCGTTTGGTCTGGACCAAACGAGGTTCACAATGGTGAAACTGCCAGATTCACCAGCTGACTTAATTTCACACAAAAAGTGCGGTATTCTGAAAAAAAAATAATAATAAATAAAAATAAATAAATAAATAAATCTACGGCAACTGTGTGTTATCAACCAACTAATAAAATATCAGGAACATTTTCAGCCGCCATCATCAAGCAGAGAGCAAGAAATGTGGCAAAACGAGGTAAACACTACGCACATTATCTCGGACCTGGGATGTATATAAATCGTCACCTTAGGACAAATGTTATTTTTTTTCCTCTATAAGTTTATTTTATTCGTTCAGGTTATACAATTAAGATACAACTTTATAAATGCTGGCACATATGAAAGAAACGACCATGTTTTGATCCGAAATCTTAGTTGGCAGGACACTGGTGAAGATTGTCTGTTTGCGTCGTATCTCTAAAAGTTTTAAGTCGTATTCTCCGAGTTACCGCTTTTTTTTGGAAATACAACCCATCTTTTCTCACTTTGGCTCTTCTTTCATGATATGTTTGTGCAATCAACCACAACACATGTATAGACCGGAGGTTTGCAACAGCACTGCAAATTCAGATCTCCCGCCTAGAGTGTTTTGGAGAAGTCGGCGTGTCTGATTACTCTGCTGTTATCAACCGGTTCTTTCATCTCGGCACGGCTTCGAGTGTCACAGTATCCCTGCAGCTCAAGTAATACTTGCTCAACTCTTTTCGGGATTTGCCAGATAAAACTCTAGTCACTGGAAACTAGTGAAGAAATGTTTAAAATTCAATTATGTAGCATGATACTAGAAATAAATGTGAGAACAGTGAGAGCCTAAATTCTGTTCTGCATAAAGACTTAAGATTAATGTTTTGTATATCAAAATCTATCATGAGAGGAACTTTCAGAATGTGCATTTCCATAGAAATGTGGAAGCTTATGTATACCGAGGCCTGCATTAAAAAACACACACACACACACACACACACACACACAGAGAGAGAGAGAGAGAGAGAGAGAGAGAGAGAGAGAGAGAGAGAGAGAGAGAGAGAGAGAGAGAGAGAGAGAGAGAGAGAGCGTATGTATACTGAGGCCTGCAATAAAACAGAGAGAGAGAGAGAGAGAGAGAGAGAGAGAGAGAGAGAGAGAGAGAGAGAGAGAGAGAGAGAGAGAGAGAGAGGGAGAGACGGCAAATATTTTCAAAAGAAAACGGGAAGATAAAAAAAAAGGCGTAGATAAAATACTACTACTAAAGAAAAATCTCGTTAACAAAATGAGTTTATTGATAAAGTATAATACAATATCGGTCCATTTCCTCTCCCTTAATTACAGGTGTGGGCGACAAAATAATAATAATAATAATAATAATAATAATAATAATAATAATAATAATAATAATAATAATAATAATAATGATGATAATAATAATAATAACTACATTATTATTACGAACACATACCTCGCCCATGTCATAATAATAATAATAATAATAATAATGATAATAATAATAATAATAAAAATAATAATAAAATGCATTGTTTTTCCCCGCAAACCCCGAACTTAAACTTACTATATATATAAAAAAAATGGACCTTTTAAGTCAAACCAGAGCTAGGGAAGGCACGTATCCTAATCAACACTTCAGAAAAGGGGAAAAAATATGGGTGAAGGGAAAACTATATACATGGGAAGGACGACTGAGAGGGGGAAAAAAATAATAACGGTAATAATAATGATAAAAAGTTACAAATATCATCTTTAGTTTATGATGAAAAATGTGACCTTACGAGGAGAGAGAGAGAGAGAGAGAGAGAGAGAGAGAGAGAGAGAGAGAGAGAGAGAGAGAGAGAGAGAGAGAGAGAGAGAGAGAGAGAGAGAGAGAGCATACAATGAAAACAAAAACAGGAAAAGAAAGAGAGAGAGAGACCATGACAAAGCGAGAGGGGAGGGAAGGAGAAAAAGGGAGAGGGGGGAGAGTAGGAGGGAGGGAGGGAGATGGGGGGGTGGGGGGAAGTAACCTTTCGGAAGCTTTACAAATTCATGTCTTTTTTTCTTTTCTTTGTTCTGATCTCGCTTGCTTTTTTGGATGAGAGAGAGAGAGAGAGAGAGAGAGAGGAGAGAGAGGAGAGAGAGAGAGGAGAGAGAGAGAGAGAGAGAGAGAGAGAGAGAGAGAGAGAGAGAGAGAGGAGAGAGAGAGAGAGAGAGAGAGAAATGGCGCCACTCGTAACATTCGAAATGGAAGAGAGAACAGGAGGTAGCAAATAAAAAAAATAAACAAATAAAATAAAAATAAAATAAGTAAATTAACGAGAAAAGAGAAAACGGAGTAGGAATTTAAAGAAAACGGAACGGAAACGGAGAATTAACAAAAATGTGGATAAAAAATAAAACAAAACAAAACAGTAAAATAAAATATAATAGACAAATAGAGTAAAACATATAGGAATAAAGAGAAAGAAGTGTAAATAATAAAGTAAGAAGGAATAGAAAGAGGAAATAGATAAAACTGGAGATAAAGAAATTACGTGAAAAAAAAGGAAATGGAGGAAGAAACAGAATGATGAAAATGGGGAAGGATTAATGAGGGAATTGTGACATGTGTGACATTATATAATTAGGCAAATCTCCTTCTCCTCCTCCTCCTCCTCCTCCTCTCTCTATCCTCCTTCACTTTCATCATTACCCTAACCTCTTCTTTTCCCTCCTCCTCCTCCTCCTCCTGTTCGTCCTCCCACTACGGCTCATTAATGTATCTATACTTACAAACATACGTACATACACGGCTAGCTAAGTGGAAGTATTTTACACATGTATTATACTTGTACTATTTCGCATTACAGTGTGTACATCAGATTAACACACACGCACATGCACACACACACACGAATGTACACTCTTACATACACACATACGCACGCATACACAAGAGGCAGCCTGTCAGTTAAAATAATAATAGTACTAATAGTCAATGATAGTTAAGACAAAAGGATAGTAAGTGTATTGGTTTGATGCTAACGATGCCAGCCAATCAACAGCCAGTCAGTACTACATCAGGCTACATTCCTGCCTCAACGCATGATAACCTGCTGGACTGTTTGAGAGAGAGAGAGAGAGAGAGAGAGAGAGAGAGAGAGAGAGAGAGAGAGAGAGAGAGAGAGAGAGAGAGAGAGAGAGAGAGAGAGAGAGAGAGAGAGAGAGATCTTTTCCTGGCCTCCTAACACTCCAGTCCACAATACACTTTAAAACAGACATCATTCTCGTACCTCACATCTTATCTCGAAAGTCGTGTAACTTCAATCTTCTCTGAGTTTGTAGAAAGTTAAAATAAACAGCTTAACATTCACAAACATGGCATCGTTTCGTCTTAATATCCTACAATTTCTTAATCTCTTAACACTTCAGTCTGCAATAGAGTTTAAAATATATAACATTCTTAAGCTTCATATATTTTCATCTTCAAACCCCATAGCTCCCTTCACCTTTCAACATCAGAGTTTCCACGATAATTTTAAATATATCAAGACCACAAATATCACATCTTTTCATCTTTAAAGTCCAAGACACTTCATCTTTCAACATTTGAGTCTGTGAGATGGCTTAAAATGCATATATGGAGTTCACAAACATTACATTTTTTCGTCTCAAAATCCTGAAGCTTCTTGTAACTCATTTCCTGTAATTCAGATTTCAAAGTATGCCGTTATATACTCAAACATTACTCTGAAAACTATGTATCGTGTTTATCTTGTAACATTCGAGTCTGCTAATAATTTCTAGTAATTTATATTTCAAAATAAGACATTCTATTCTGAACCATCACATCCTTTAGGCTTGGAATCCCACAGCTTCTTGATCTTGTAATACTGAGCACTGCAGATTTCTTCAGGCCACTACTCTTCACAAGCTGGCTGACTCACACATGCTGGCAGGTCAACACAGGGCGCAGTATTCTCACCATCAAGGTCTCCTAAAACCTCGTAACACTCAAGGCCACACAGACTCTCTGATGACAATCGTGAACACAATTACAATAGTTCTGAACCTCATCATGCATTACAGGCACACTGTTAAGGCTTTTTTGTAACTGAACAGCTTGAAGGCTTGTAACACCTAACACTACACACATGCAAGTCTTTTGAAAATTCAGATATACGATGGCTTCAGATTTATATAAATCTGAAGCCATCGTATATTTTCTGTAATAAGTATCTAGAAATTTTGTAACTGCTAAGCCAGGGCAACAAGCTTCTGATAATAATTCTGTACAAATCATTCCAGTCTTTTAAAAATCTGATCAAAGTAATATTGTTTTCAAGGCATCAAGTCTGTTCATAATCACACATTTTCTTTAAATCTTCTATATTTAAAGCCAAAAACTTTTTTTTGACAAAAGTGAACATTCAAATCGGTTCAAAACCTGACAACACCACTGTAGTCTTTAAGGCTTAGTGTCTTTATAATGTTTCTTTAAATCTTATAACAGTTAAGGCCACAAACTACAATACTTTAATGTTAAGAACACACATACCACTACAAATCTTACGATCCATTACGTGATATTTCACTGTGCTGAGGCACTGCACTGCGTACTACTTTAAAAATGAGCTGATATGAACATGTTTGAGACACCTGGTGTGCTCCTCACCAAGCTGCCTCTACAAGTGTTGTTACAATTAAGACTGTAACACTGTCTGATCATTCTCAAGACTGAAGTGAAGCGTTTCCGCCATGCCATCACGTCACTGGTGCCAGGGCACCACATTCTCCACAACTCACACCCTCTGCACAACACACTCAACACTCCTGCAACACCACAACTGTCCTGGACAGTGGGACAGACCCTCCACCATCTCATGGCACCACTGTGTCCAGGGCACCACACCTCACCTCACGGCCTCTTCAGGCTCTACATCTCTAACAATAACGTTCAATGTTAACTTTATTCATAGTGTCAAAAAAAAAAAAAAAAAAAAAAAAAAAAAAAAAAAAAAAAAAAAAAAAAACTGAAAACAGGACAAAACAAAACAAAAAGTAACACATAAAAGTCTGGAGTTAACATTACGAATAAAAGCAATGACCAAAACATGAGAAACTTGGTAAAAGAAAAATCTAAATGCTGGGAATAAAAACAATACCGATCACAATCACACACCAGTCAGGCCGTCACATTACAGATTCACACACCAAAAAATGAGCTAAAAGCCTCAAATTCACGTTACCAATTAAAGGCGTCACCCTAAAAAACACCAACAAATTCATATAAACTCCAAAATTAACATTAGGCATTATTAAATAAATAAAATAAAAAAAAGGGGATTACGTAAAAAGACCAAACAACACCACATGGACATAATCTTCACTACCATGATCCAACATTACCTACAACAAATCTGACAAAAGGACTAAAGTACCAAACCAACCCAGATCAGATCAACTCAACCTAACTTCACTATGACCTCCCCAAGACAAGACTGTACCTTCACACTGACACCTTGACCTACACTGTGACCTCCCCAAGACAAGACTGTACCTTCACACTGACAACTTGACCTACACTGTGACCTTCCCAAGACAAGACTGTACAGACCCTCACACTGACACCTTGACCCTGACCCTGCCACTGTGACCTCCCCAAGATAAGACAGACTAACATAACATAGTGGAATGAGTGTTTAGCTTTCAATCTTTGTTCTATTTGTTCTCTTCCTCTATAATGTCTAGTGGAATGACACACACACACACACACACACACACACACACACACACACACACACAATGGACGGGAAGGGAATGGACTTAACTGACTGACTGACTGAGAGAGAGAGAGAGAGAGAGAGAGAGAGAGAGAGAGAGAGAGAGAGAGAGAGAGAGAGAGAGAGAGAGAGAGAGAGAGAGAGAGGAGAGAGAGAGAGAGAGGAGAGAGAGAGAGAGAGAGAGAGAGAGAGAGAGATACTTTGCATTTCTATTACAAGTTTAAGTCACAATTAACCACCTGAACCATTACTTAACACTTACGTCAAATATAACTTTCATGGCTGATAACTTTAAGTACCTACTTCACATACTTATAAATTGTGTGTGTGTGTGTGTGTGTGTGTGTGTGTGTGTGTGTGTGTGTGTGTGTGTGTGTGTGTGTGTGAGTGTGTTGAGTGGCATTTACTTAACAATACTTTACGCATGTATAAAACGGCGCACGTCTTTCGTCACAAAACAAAGAGGAGGGTGGACCGCTACAAATACTGGTCTACTCCTATGTTTACGTCGCCTCGCTCTAGAGTTACGCCTACAAAACGTTGCTATTTACACGGTTATCTTAATTCTTTACACGAAGGGGCATTTCAAGGAGAGAAGAGAAAGACAGAGAGGAAAAAATATATATAGTGAGATAAAATGTCCTTTAAAAATAGACTTTACATATGTAAATTCAAATGTCTAAAAAAAAGAGAAAAAAAAAAGAAAACAAAAATGATGCATGTGGACATAGCACACACATATATACATACGTACATACACTGATGGAAGGAAGGCAAGTTATACGGCTACACACACACACACACACACACATATACGCACAATGTAGAAAAAAAAAAACGTACGTGTGTGTGTGTGTGTGTGTATGTGTGTGTGTGTGTGTGTGTGTGTGTGTGTGTGTGTGTGTGTGTGTGTGTGTGTGTGTGTGTGTGTTTTTCTTCAATATGGCACATGATGAGGAAGGAAGGAAGGAAGGAAGGAAGGAAGGAAAGAACAAAGCATAAATGCAATCATACATAATTAAATGCTATAGTTCTGAACGCACACACGATGTATACGTGTGTGTGTGTGTGTGTGTGTGTGTGTGTGTGTGTGTGTGTGTGTGTGTGTGTGTGTGTGTGTGTGTGTGTGTGTACTAATACATATTTACACTGATAAAAAATAAAATATACATAAAATAAAACTAAAGGATGGAAAAGAAATAAGATTAATACAGTCAAGGAAATACACAATGCTAAACGTAACAATGAAAAGAAAAAATACACAAAATTCAAAGTAAAAAGAGAGAGAGAGAGAGAGAGAGAGAGAGAGAGAGAGAGAGAGAGAGAGAGAGAGAGAGAGAGAGGAGAGAGAGAGAGAGAGGAGAGAGAGAGAGAGAGAGAGAGAGAGAGAGAGAGAGCTGAACAAACTAATACAATTCAATAAATGTTCACACACACACACACACACACACACACACACACACACACACACACACACACACACACACACACACACACACAGGAGCCTCTTTGGTGAACACAAAAAAACAAAAGCTAAGTATACATACACACATACACACCCTACGTACATACACACACACACCCATGTATGTATACCAACCAGTAATAATAATAATAATAATAATAATAATAATAATAATAATAATAATAATAATAATAATAATAAGAGGGAAGAAGTATGGGGAGGACCTTAAACCTATAAATACAGACTGGGGGGTGAGGGGGGAGTGGGGGAGAGAGAGGAGGGTGAGGGGAGACAGGGTTAGGGGAGAGGAAGGGAGGTAGGGGAGACAGGGAGAGGGTGAGGGATAGGGAGAGGAGACAAGAGGGGTGAGGGAGGTGAAGGGGGGGGGGGGGAGAGAGAGAGAGAGAGAGAGAGAGAGAGAGAGAGAGAGAGAGAGAGAGAGAGAGAGAGAGAGAGAGAGAGAGAGAGAGAGAGAGAGAGAGAGAGAGAGAGAGAGAGAGAGAGAGAGAAAGAGGGGTGATGAGGGGGGTTGAGACAGGATCAATAAGGGAGAACTGGTGGGGGGGTTTGGGGAGGGAAAGAGGGGAGGAAGAGGGGAGGGAGAGGGGGGAAGAGGCTACCAGGGCACCCCCCATGGCCACTCATCCCCTCACTCACCTCCCTCATAAAAAAAATAAAATAAATAAATAAAAATAAAAAAAAATAAAAATAAAAGTACATTTTTTATAACTCTAACACTACTGCAGAATTTTGTGGAGAGAGAGAGAGAGAGAGAGAGAGAGAGAGAGAGAGAGAGAGAGAGAGAGAGAGAGAGAGAGAGAGAGAGAGAGAGAGAGAGAGAGAGAGAGAGAGAGAGAGAGAGAGAGAGAGAGAGAGAGAGAGAGAGAGAGAGAGAGAGAGGGGAAAAGTTGGGGGAAAAAAAAACACACAGGAAACAAGAAGAGGAGAAGGAAAGAAGAGAAAAATAGGAATGAAAGAAACGGGGAATGAGGGGAAAAGGAAAAAAAAATGGGAAAAATTTTAAGAGGGTAAAAGATGGAAGGAAATCAGGAAAAGGGAAGAAAGAAGAAAAAACCAGAGACAAAGAAAGGAAACAAGTAAATGAGAAGAATGAAAGGGGAAAAGACAAAACAGAGGAGAAAGAGAGGAAAAAGAGAAAAAGAGGAAAAGCCTAAAGATGAGACAAAACAAGGGAAAAAGATAAATGATGAGAAAAGACGAAAAAGAAAAGAAAGCAAGAGAAGGAAAAGGAGGAAAAAAAGCTAAATGAATATAAAAAAAGGATGAAAATAAGGAAAAGGAAGGGGAAAAAATGGGAAAAAAATAAAAAATGCTCTTATATATACACTCAGCCCTCCCCTGCCCCTCACTTCCCCTCCC
>NC_087197.1:4415000-4420000 GCF_035594125.1 Scylla paramamosain | reverse complement strand
AGAGAGAGAGAGAGAGAGAGAGAGAGAGAGAGAGAGAGAGAGAGAGAGAGAGAGAGAGAGAGAGAGAGAGAGAGAGAGAGAGAGAGAGAGAGAGAGAGAGAGAGAGAGAGAGAGAGAGAGAGAGAGAGTTGTATCCTTAAATAATTCTGTATCTATAAAAAAGGTAAATTCTTGGACTTTCTTTTACAATGACAAAAATATAAAGGTAAAAACTAATTCTCTCTCTAGCTTAAAAAGACAAAAACTTACTTCCTATTCTCTCTCTCTCTCTCTCTCTCTCTCTCTGGCTCTCTTTTCATATTTCTGCAGCTTAGACACAACACAAATTAACTTCCCATTCTTTTCTCTTTTTTTCACACACCCATGAATGTAACAGACAACACCACACACTTCACACCATGACTCCACACTGAGGCAGCCGAGGAACAGCCAGACAGGAGGCACCACCAGGGACAGCCATCACTGGGGGCAACATGGCCAGAAAGCACCAACCATAGCTGTTCTCCATGCTAAACTATGTCTGTGCTGTGGTGGCTGTACAGACTGTGACATTATGTTGGCTGGTGTGATTCTGAGTGTCTTAATTAATAGTGAAATAATTATGTTGATTGTCTTAGTGGATAATGAAATGGGGGGTTAACAGGGAGAGGCAATGAAGCTGAGGTTTGTCCAGGGTGCCACACAAGCTGAGGGAAGATGGGAGAGGGTGAAGGAGTCAGGTGGATGGATCAAAATGGCAGAACTGCAAAGGATGGGAGGCAAAGAGGACGATGCAAGATGCAAGAAGCACCTGAAGGAGACTCATGCATGGTGCCAACACAAAGAGGAGGGAGGCACAGACATACAGACATACAGCACCTGTCTGCCAGTGTCCCTGTCGCTGGCAATGCACACAATGCCGGTGGAACCCTCGCCGATCTTGATAAAATTGTCCAGGTTGTAGCGCGGGTCACCGGGGTTCACCACCATCTGCAGCGTGGCTCGGAACTGTGGGGGAGGGGGAGAGGTGGTGAGGGGTGCAGGGTGGGGCAGAGATAACCCCACATCACTCATTCTTCAACTCTGTCATTCTTGCTCTATTTTATTTTTTATATAAGGGGACTCTGGCTTACGGCAACAAAAGGGAAGTACAAAATACTAGGCCCACTGAAGCACCAATCCCCAAAGAGAACAGCCAAAGAAATCATCCAAAACTGAGGGATAAGTGTGTTCAAACCTCCCTCCTGAAAGAGTTCAAGTCACAGGAAGGTGAAGGGAGAGGGGGAAGTCATACAGGGAGTTCCAGAGTTCACCAGAGAAAGGGATGGAAAATAGAACACTGGTTAACTCTTACAGCAGCCCTTCCCTCCTCACACTTCCTGCTGCTTCTCTCCTTCACTTCTGCTCCTCCTTGCTCCACCCCATACACACACATAATCTAATTCTTTGATCTGAAAACTATGTTAATAAAAGTGTACTGTATTTCCCTAACATCAATACCCTTCACAACACTACTTACAGCCTCACACACACACACACACACACACACACACACACACACACACACACACACACACACACACACACACACACACACACTGTTCGTGAGAGAGACGCTGCTGGTCATGCTGTTTGCTGGCTGAGTGGTGTGTGGTGGAGGGTGGAGGGGGAGCACCACTGTAGCCACTCGGGGGGACTTTCCTGGGAGGCTGGTGGTGGTGGTGCTGTTATTATTACTCAAGGCGGCAGTGGTGGTGGGGGTGGTGGGAGTGGAAGAGGAGGAGGAGGAGTTCTGTAGGTGGTGGTGTGGCGCTGCGTTTCCTCCACTCCCTCCACTTGTGTCCTTTCCACCCTCCCCTCCACTAGCCTTCCGTTCCCTCAAGGTCGCCGGGTTGTAGCGGTTACCATTGTAATCCTGCTGGTAGTGCTGCTGCTGCTGTTGGTAATACTGCTGCTGCTGGTACTGCTGCTGCTGCTGGTGCGGGGGGTGGTGCGGGTGGTGGTGGTGCATGGAGGGAGAGGTGGGCCCAGTGGGGGTGGTTGAGGTGGTGGATGGGGGAGGGGGTAGGCGGCTGGAGGGGGAGGCTTGGTCTGGGGTAGGGGCTGGGGGCTGTTGGGGGGAAGGATGGGGAAGGATGGGGTAGGATGGGGATGTGAGGATTAGAGAAGGAAGGAATGAGAGGGAAATATGTAGGAAAGGAAGGGAAGGAATAAGATTGGGTAGGAAAAGAAAGAAATGGGTGAAAATGGGTAGGAGAGGTGGAAAGGAAGTAGTAAAATTAGGGAGGAAAGGAAATGGATAAGAAAGAAGGTAAGAAAAGATGGAAGAGAAAGATGAGGAGGAGGAGGAATGGGATAAGAGGAAACAAAAAAAATTAATGGGAAATGGGGAGGAATGGATAAATGGAGGATGAGGGAGGGGAGGGAGGAGAGAAGGAACAAACAGGCAATGGTAAAAAACATGCCAACAAACATTTCAATAAAAAAAAAAAAAGGGCAAAAAATCTAAAGGGATGACACTAATCATTCCTTTAACACTAGGGACTAAAACACTACCATTCCTTTAGGGGTGAAAGACCTGCATTCCTTCAGGGATATGTATAACTAGGGTAATATAAATAACAATTGAAATGGAGAAACTTGAACAGAAAATTTAAGCACTGGAGGGAAATACAAAAAGTGGTTCTTTCTTGATGATGATAATAACAATAATAATAATAATAATAATAATAATAATAATAATAATAATAATAATAATAATAATAATAATCTACTTATAAGGTAAACATACAGACATACACATAAAAACTATGGAAAAAAAGGACTTGGAAATAAACAGATGGACAGAAAGAGTAGAGACAGACAGACAGACAGACAAACATTATAAAATCATATGAAAAAAATACAATTTTTTAGACAGGCTCAGAAAGAGAAAAAAAAGACATACAGAATGAAAAAAACAACAAACAAACAAACAAACACACAAACAAGAGACAACAAGGGCAGTACTTTAACTGCAAACAAACAAACCAAACACACAAACAAACAAGGGCTGCACATGCACAAACACACAAACAAACAGACACACAACCAAGCCATCCAGACATGACAGACAGACAGACACACACCCAATATTTACCTTAGAGTACAACTGGGTGTGGGGGGGCAGGTGATGGGGGTGAGGCCATTCTCTGCACCCCATGGGGAGGAGGGGGAGGGGGCAGCTGCTGGGAAGAGGCAGGGTGGGGGTGGTGGTCCTGTGGAGGGTGCTGCTGGTGGGGGGAAGAGGGAGGGGGTGCAGCTGGGTCTGTGAGGTGTGGTGGGGGTGGGGGGTGATGGCCAGGGGGTAGGGGTTGAGGTTTTCTTTGGTGGGGGTGCTGGGTGGGGGGCATCTGGGGGTGGGAGGGAGTGTAGTGAGGGCCATTGTGGTGGGGTGGGGGGCCATTGGAGGGGTCTGTGGGGAGCTGGGCAGGGGGCGGCCTCCCTGCTGTGGGGGAAGGTGAGAAAATGAGATTAGAGTGAAAGAATCTTAATTATTCTTTATCTTTTATCTTATCCGTCACATTTGGGTTAAAAATATATTGCATCTATTTATTCACTGACAAAGAGAAACACTTGCCTTGCTGCCTTCTGTCTGTCATCTTACCTGTCCTTTCTCTACCTGTTCTTTCATGATCTTTGTCTCCATTTATCAAATCATCAAATTAAGCAAATTATAACAAAATATGTATCTTATCTTTTTTTATGTACAGTGTTTCTCTATTTCTTTATCACACCCACAAAGTATAACAAATTAAACATATGCGTCTATCTGTCTTTCCTTATCTACTTCTCTATTTCTTTATCAAATCCACCAACTGAGGTGAAAGAATCAAATAAGTATATCTATTTTCCTTTCTCTTCTTTCTTTTGTATTCTTCCTTGATCAAATCTCAGAATATGACAACATAAGATAAATGCTTCTATTTTCTCACCTTTTCTTAAATCTATCAAATCAGTGAGAGTAAGAAATAAATGTATCTATTTTTCTATCTACCTTTGCTTTCATTGTAGTGCATTTGTCTCCACTCTACCAATAACATAAAAGTGTCTCTTTATATCTTAATCTTAATCTTTGACCTTCATCACATCCATCAAAATGTGAGAAAATAAAATAAAAGTAGCCATTTATTTATCTTTCTATCCTAAGTATTTCTCCTTTATCAAAATCCATCAAAACATGAGAAAAATAAATATATATATATATATGTAGTCCCATCCTCCTCCATCATATCCACCAAAAAATAAGTGAGAAATCAAGACAACTGTACTGCTCCAGCAATCTTGATCTCATATCTCTTATCAAGCCTTTTCTCCTTCACTATCACCCCTTCCCTCCTCTCACCCCCAGTCTTGACAGCTGACTGGGGTGCAAACTAGGATGTGGCTCACCTGGTGGTGGGGAGGATGGCCGTTGTGGTGGGGGGTGGGGGTGTTGGGGCCGTGCTGACCACTACTGCCCGCTGACCCTGCAGAGGAAGGGCCAGACGGAGTCCGCAGCCCCCCCGTGCCCCATCCCTCCCTCCGCAGGTCCAGGTGGTTGGGGGGCCGGCCATCCCAGCGCTCCTCTCCATTCATGGGATGTTGGGGGGGTGTGGGATAGCCATGTGGTGGGCCGTGGTGGGGACGCATGTGTGGGGGATACCCTGGGGAGCCTTTTGGGGGTTGTGTGGGGTGGTGTGGGGGGTGTGGCCCTGGCTGGTGGTGGCCAGGGTAATGCTGGAACTGTGGGTGGGAGGGGTGGGAGGGATGGGAGGTGGGGTGGTGGGGCCAGCCGTGTGGGGGAGAGACGTCCAACACCTCCCCTTCATGCAGCGTGGGGGGCAGGTGGTGGGGGGGCCAGGGATCACTGCGACGGGGACGAGGGGGGCTGGAGGAGCGCAGGGAGTTGGACCGTGCTACACTGGATGTCTTGGGCAGTTGGGACGGCCCATTGCCACTGCTGCTGCTGCTATTGTTGTTGTTGTTGTTGTTGTTGTTCA
>NC_087197.1:4382500-4407500 GCF_035594125.1 Scylla paramamosain | reverse complement strand
AAATAATTAACCTAACAATTATAACTTGTTCTTTATGATAATTTCATGACAAACTTCAATGACATATAGAGAAATTGAAGAATGAACCGTACAACTTTAATTAATTCTTTAAACTAACAATATGAACATTGGTGACACAAATAAAAATAAAATAATAAACTGAACAATTGTAACTAATTCCCAAACTAACCTAACTATGGCAACATTAACGACACAATGGAAAATGAAATAATAAACTGAACAATTATAAGTACGTAATTCTCAAACTAACTTAACAATACGAATGTTAACGACACAAACAAAAATTAAATAATAAACTGAAAAGTAGTATCTAATTCTCGAACTAACCTTACTATGGCAACATTAACAACACAAATCAAAATGAAATAATAAAATGCACAATTATAAGTACCTAACTCAAACTAACCTAACTTCTCCATCTGTCTAGTCACTGTTCCTCCCTCTGACATGTGATATCACCTGCTTCACTGCTCTATGTCATTAATATTGCATCTTTTTTCTTTCAACCTAACCTAGCCTAACCTAACGACTAACCTAACCTAACATTAACGACAAATGCTGAAAAATGAACCACACGATCGTTGCAAGTTCTTTAAGCTAACAATGCAAACAGTAACAACAGATATGAATGAAATAATAAATGAAAAGTAACTAATTCTTAAACTAACTTAACAACACAGGTAAAAATTAAATAACGATTCCTGGACTAGCCTAATTACAGCACCACCAATGGCACAAGTAAGAATCCAGTAACTAACCACACAATCATTACTAACTCTCAAACTAGGAGTAAAAAATAACAATAGATTAAAATAGAACTATAAAATTTTCTTTACCGTAAAAAAAAAAAAAAAAAAAAAAAAAAAACTGCCAAACTGACAAGGAAAACTCAATAACAAAAATAAATAAACAAATAAATAAAAAAAAAACAAATGACATCTTGCAACCCAAACTTAATTAATTACCTACACACCTTAGCCACACCTTAATTACACCAAACACAGGTAACACAACCACCACCACCACTACCTCAATTACTTAACAAGTGACACCTGGCAATCCAACCTAATTAATCACCTGTAGTGCTGCCAACACACCTTTAACACACCCTAGTGACACCCAGCACAGGTAACACTCTTCCCCTTTACCTTAACCTTACCTCACTTAATGACCTTCACCTGGCTCTCTACACCTGAATGCCTGCACACCTTGAAACACCTGCTAATTAACATATCCCTATACAGGTAACCCCCACGCACACAGGTACTCCACAGGTAACACGCAGGTAACTCACAGGTAGGCTAACATGAGAGAAAAAAATTAGTAACTTCAAAATCATGTTAGTACCTTTCACCTTGAGTTTACCTGGATCACGGTGTTAATTAAGGGTCAATTAGCACCTGGGGTGGTTAAAATACTGATGTGAGTTTAGAATACACCTTGGTTTGTTTATTTTCACTGAGGTTTTGATTCTACAGGCAAAACATTAGGTGGTCCTCTCTCCCCTGGCCAGCTTCTCTTAGCCAGCGCCTCCACACTCACCTGAAATAAGCACTTTGGGGCATAATTCTTCTGTCCTCAGGCGCCCCACACCTCCAGCTGGTCTTCAGGTCCTCCTCTGCACAGTCCTCAAGGGCGTGGGTAGTCGAATTCACCTTAAAAATGCGAGAAAATAGACGAGGAGATAGTCACTTTCCCATGTTGATACCTGTCATCCGGGACCTGCTGTGTGGGGGAGAGTCTGCCCCCTCTCCCTCCTCTCCCTCCTCCTCCCGCCTCCTCTCCCTCACCCCCACCTCCCCTACGCCATTTTAAACCCCTCTCGCCCTTAACCCCCTCAGAAAATGGCTCTCAGGTCAGATAGGGTGTTATTACAGGTGTGACCAGGTGTGTGGTGTGTGAGGTATGAGGTGTTGTGGTGGTAACGTTCTCTGTGGTGACGGGCGTGGCATTGCGTTTTCTTTGCGTGGATGGGGAACAATGGCTGTTTGTTCTGTGCCAGGGCTGTGAAATCTGACACTCCACTACACTGGCCTGACCCTCACACACCCCCTTAACTATAACCCCAGTATAAGGGAGATACGTGCTTTATCATTCTTTTACGGCTCCATTTTCTTCTCCGGGCCCCAGGAATGTTTGAGTGCCCCCTGGTCGGCCCCCTCCTCGCGCCAAGCCATACGAGTGTCTCTTAATGGTTTTAATGGACCAGTGCCTCCTAATGGGGTTAATGGCACTTGATGCTGGCCAGGCACACCTCCCGGCCCCTCGAGTGCCAGCAGGTGGAGGCACTGGCTAAGCGATACTTTCTGAAAATTGATTAGGGTTTCATTACTTTTCGCTCGGTTAGAAATTCTTCGTTCTTTTCTTTCAGTTTAGGGTTATAAAAGTTGTAGTGTTTTTTTTTTTTTTTTTTTTAAGGGTTGAGAATTGTTGCTTATGGTGTTTGAGTAAGTGGATGGTTTGTACGTACGTATTAATTAGTCGCAGTTTCCATAATCTGTTACAACGTAGTTTGCTTAATAAATGTTCTAAGTTTTCATCGTTTCTGCTACTTGTTAGACCAGAGAGAGAGAGAGAGAGAGAGAGAGAGAGAGAGAGAGAGAGAGAGAGAGAGAGAGAGAGAATAAACAAGTAAATATATTACTAAATAATATAAATGAAATAAATGAAGGAGGAAGAAGCGGAAATGTCTACACACACACATACACACGCACAGAGAGAGAGAGAGAGAGAGAGAGAGAGAGAGAGAGAGAGAGATCCATTACAACTACGAACATTGAAGGTTGTGAAACATTTGAAAACCTCTCATTATATATTTAATTAATCTGAACACTTAAAACAGGATTAGGTACCATAACTTAACACACACACACACACACACACACACACACACACAACGTAATTCTTGACCCACACAGCATTCAACTCCATATAAAGTAACACACATCTTTCATTCCCAACATGCCTACAGACCCACACCATCTAACCCCCATACGGGAGAATCCAACACTATAGACTACAGCAATCATCCTTATGTAAAAGTGTTGGGAAAGGGAGAAAAAAGGGGAGAGGGGGCGTCTAACTATTCCACACTCCACATTAGGTACAAAAGGGGGCGGAAAACAAGTGATATATTTAATAGCATATATATATCTTACTCTTGAAGTCTGCCTATAGAGGTACTAATATTAACCCATAGGGAATGAATAAGTTAAAGGGCGCACAGTTTCCCTTGTTCCAATCCTCCTTTCGCTAAGCCAAGAAGGGATTTAACAGTAACTCTCTTAAAAGTGTATATAGATATTTGGGAGTGATAATGATTATATATTACTTTCCCCTTTCTAGTGAGAGTTTTAAACATTTTCTCTCTGTCTTGCATTATTGCTGTCTACTGAGCCTCGTACACAGTGACACACATACACATTACCACTATACAACCCATGTTTTCTGGAGTAATATTAGACAGTCAAAGCGTGAGTCTGTGGTGAGTGTGGTGGTGCGTGATGGCTGTGTCTGCAATTATATAAATACCTGCTAACCAACATTGCACATGTCAAACACCCTCAATAAAAAATAAATAAATAAATAAAATAAATAAAAATAAAACAAATAACAAAATAAATAAGTGAAAATAAATAATAATGTTTTGGCCTGTATATGAGAGCTGTAGAAAAAAAAAAAAAAAAAATTGCCGCACCACACATCAGTTTGCTCAAGTGTTCTGAGCGTAACATTTACTTGAAAAAACGAATAAATACAAACTACTAATTCTATAAACTGCAGCCACAATCCACAAATCATTCTGGTTCAGATTTTATAAACTGAAAACATGTTAATTTGTACACACTGCAACAATGTTTTCTCAATTAATCCTTCCCAGACTTATGATTATAGGCACTGCAGCCATGTTTCCCTAATTATTATGGTTCAGATCAATAAATTGACAAACACATTAAACAGACTGCAACAATGTTTTTCCTGATCATTATGGTCCAGATTTATAAGTTGAAAACATCCTAAATATTTCTAGTGCATGTTGAAGGAATGTCTTCTTAATTATTCTGGTAAAGATTTATAAAAATGAAAAACACTTTAAAAATTTCTACAAAAAAAAACGATATAGTTTTCTCAAGTCTGGTTATGAACTGAGCACAAAACTAATGCAGGTCAGTGACACACTGATGCACAACAGGTGACACAGCAGCTGATGCAGCAGCACTGAAGGGAGGCATGTGACTCACAGGTTCAGGGGGCCACACAGGGATCACCTCTTCATGCAGCCACCTTGCCTCCTAAACTTAACCTGACAAAACGATGCTTAACTAAGACAAAAGAGGAAACCAACACAGCAGCTGGCATGTTTGCACCAATAATTCAGTAAAAACTATCAGCTAATCATCATGTAACTTTCCTAAACCACTTGCAGTGAGGTGAGACAGAGACCCACACAGTGGTGCTGGCTGCCAACACACTCAAAGTCCAAGGCTCTGTAACTTGTTCTTCCATGAAAGAAACCCACAGAAACAGGCAGATCTGCACCAAAAATTCATTAAAAACTCAATTAGTGTTTCATTGAAGTAGCACACACACACACACACACACTCACAGACCAATTGTAGCAGCCAGAGACACAAAGCCTCAACACAGCCCTGTGGTCCAATATTGTTGTCACTCAGAGGTTCAGCTGCCAGCAAGGCTCTCCATGGTGGCTTTGTCTTTCCTCTCGTTCTGTTTCTCAAAGATTTCCATGAAGGCCACAGGGCACCACATTACCCAATTTGTAATTTTTCTTAATGCTTTAACCCTTTCACTACCAGGACAAGTTTTTCCCACATTAACCTACAATTTTATGCAGCACATTTCTGTCAGTCTCTTAAAAAGATGTGTATCAAGAAAAGGTGGAATGAAGCTCCTGTCCTCTCGTCCTTCCTCGGCATCCCTGCAATAGTCTCCTGCAGCATCCAGGGTGGTGCCGAGGGGCGCCCACAGCAGTGAAAGGGTTACAGCTTGACATGTGGGAGCTCAACACTCACCACTGACTCAGACAATACAACACACTGGAGGTATAACTCAATGCCACACAAAGGTTGTTGTCAAAACACTCCTGCCTGCCTTGCCTGATCAACAACAGAGCAACACAACCTAATTCAAAGAGAACAACTCAGTAAGGACTCACACATTACAGGGAGCCAGGAACATAACCTCACATCAAACAAAATTATTGTCAGAACACTACCGAACTAAACAAACGTAAAAACACAGCAAATATAGCACATGGGGACCCTGGCAGCATCGGGGGAACTCAGGACAAAAATCTGAGTCAGGAGGGACTGCATGAGACATCACATCATCAGTATCTTGGGGAAGCGACACGACAAGATGCACCTCAGACACTCCCAGGGACATGCTAAGTAGAGAGCTGGTGAGCGCCGGTCAAGCGAGAAACACAGCCAGTTTTGTTGTGAATACTTCATGTGAGACTGGAGAGAGGCTGGTGAGGGGTGACTGTACCCTCCTCCCCCACACACACATATACACACACACTCGCACGCACACACAGCAGTTGTAACACTAATACATCCCTTCACCAGACACTGTATGTACACACTTTCTGTGAGAGTCAAGGTGGTGGTGTGCCGTGACTAAAAGAATGTACTGGAGAAAGACAAAGACAGGCCAGTATTCAAAAACACTGCTCCCTCACCACAACTATTTTCCAAGGCCAGAGAGATGATTAGCTGGGTTCTCAAGACTGTTTCTCCTGTTAATAATGTAGAAATCTTGATAATCTGTCACTAGAAACCATAAAACACCTTAAAAACCAGTCACTTCAACCAGAACTTTTTGAAAGTAGTGGAGGTGTGGTGCAGAAGTGTTTCAGAATGCGGTCCTGAGAGATAAACAGTGAGCAAGACCCTCAAGACAACGGAACACTAACCCCTGCACCCACCAACACTCTGCGCCACAGCCAGGAGAACAGGTCTGAGAAACACCGAACGACCACCACAGACGAAACACACACGCCAGAACTTAAGAAAACACCCTCAAAGCCACCACAGCTGCACATCACCCACAGTACAGCACGGCAGGCAAAAAGGGGGAGGAGTGAGGTGAAGGGTGAGGTGATGGAGGTGACAGGGGGGGGGCAGGAGGTATGGGAAGGCTTGACACACGCACCCACAGACCACAGTATGGTACGCATGTACACCACAACACTCGCGGTGGCCAACCACATTCGCCACAGTCGGCATGGCTCCCTCGGCACCCCATCGTTCGCTGGCCCGCTCGTCACACCCTTAGGGGAGGTGCGGGCCCCGGGGTCACCGCTGAGAGATGCGGGGGTCCTCCTGGGAGTCTTGGTACAACACCACCGGGAAGTCCGTGTGCAGGCAGGGGAACGGCAGCCGCACGTCACCCTACAGGGGAGTGGCAGGGTGAGGGTGGGGGTGTCTGGCAGGGAAGCTGGCTGGCTGAGTGACTGAGTGCATGGTAGAGTGATTGGCTGGTTGGCTGAGTGACTGGTAGAGTGACTGGCTGGCTGGCTGGCTGAGTGACTGACTTGCTGGCTGGCTGAGTGAGTGACTGGCTGGCTTGCTGGCTGACTGACTGACTGACTGACTGGTTGAGTGAGTGAGTGACTGGTTGAGTGAGTGAGTGACTGGCTGGCTAATTGACTGATTGGCTGGCTGGCTGGCTGGCTGGCTGGCTGGCTGGCTGGCTGACTGACTGACTGACTGACTGATTGACTGACTGACTGAATGATAATGGCCATGACTGACTGTTCATGTCACTGATTTTTAAATTGGTTTATTGACTGACAAGTTGATTACATGACCAACTGGATGGTTAACTATCTGACTGATGTTTTGACTGAGTGGTTGACTAACTGCTTCACTGAGTCACTGGTGGGCTGGCAGACTGATGGATGCCTGGTCAGCTGACTAACTTACTCAGTCTTTCAAGTTAGCACTGCATCTAGTGGTGTACTTTGACACCAACAAAACAAAAACAATAACAACAACTACTACTATACTATACTATTACTACTACAACTATACTATTATTTCTCCTACTACTACTATTACTACAACAACAACTACTATTACTACTACTACTCTACTATTACTACAACTACAACTACTACTTTCACTGCCACTAGTTCTACTACTAATACAACCACCACCACAGCAGGAGGGGTGACCCGGGCTGACCTGCGGGGTGAGGTTGGTGAGGATCTGTCGCATGGTGGCCTTGACGCCTCTCCTCAGTGGGGGAACCTCTTCATAGAACTCGTGTGCCACGTCTCCATCCTCGTCCAGGTACATGGAGCTGCAAGGGGAAGGTGATGTGAGTGTGTGGGGCAGGGGAGGATGATGTGAGTATGTAAAGCAAATCAAACTGGAACTGGCTAAGATGTTTTGCTGCTGCTGATTCTGTGGTGCATGGAAGAGTGGTGCAGGTGTGTGGGTCACTGAACTAAACTGAAAGTGACAGATGTCTTGGTGGTGTGTGCTGTGCTGTAGTCTCTACAGTGGTAGAGTTGTATGTCAGTGCCTGTTACTGTCAGGAATGGTTACTGTCTCAGCTAAAAGTAATTATAGCATGTTACTGATTAAGCTAAAATTTATAGCATTTTGCAACATGAATTAGAAATCATGTTTCACAGACTGAACTCGCTCTACAGTCACACTCTCCCACCAGTCATCATGTCTGTTGTGGTTTTAAGAAAGAGACAAACAAAAGAGTATGTACTGTAAAAAGCTGCAATTTACAGTGCATCCTTGATTAATGAAGGAGTCCTGTTCCTATGTCATGTCACCTGTGTTGATGCTACAGTACTGTATGGTCATCATTTACGACATAAAACATAACTACTGTACCCATATAAAACACATGGAGAACATGAAGGAAATAAAAATATAATTAGATAAATCAGTAACAAAATAAAAATCAGCCAAGGGGAAATGTACAGGGACAAGCACTGCCAGCGTCGTGACAGACAGTCATAAACCGAGGACTGCCTGAACTATGTCCCCACAGGTAATGCCGCCTCACTCTCTCCTCAGGCTGGTAAAGATAACACAGATCACATTGCTAAGGGTAAGGCACATGATACTGAAGTAACATCTGCACTTTTATCTGAGTTTGATTAGGTTTACATTTATTCACTTTAGTTAGTTTCTGATTAATACAGTCTGGTTAGGTAAGGTTCAGATTAATGCAGCTAAGTTAGGTTAGGTTCTGATTAATGTAGTTAGGTTCAGATTAATACAGCTAGGTTAAGTTAGGTTAGGTTCAGATTAATGTAGTTAGGTTAGATTAAATTAGGTTCAGAGTAATGCAGTTTGATTAGGGTTAGTTTGATTCAGTTCATGTTTCACTGTGGATTTCTTCATTATTTAGCTCATGATTTGATAGACAAGGAAAAAAAAGGGAAAAAAAAGAAAAGAAAAAGTATTACAATATTGTCCTATTAATAAACATCACAATCTCCCAATTAGTAAGCTGAAGTCATTAATTTCACAAATAACCCTTCATTCTTCAGCTCACACTTTGACTAAATTAATAAACAATTTAATAAAAAAAATATCACATTTTTGCCCAGAAACAAAAGAGTGACTATCTTGAAAACCACAGACTCAGATCATACCCGTGACCCTGGCGGCCTTGGTGTGGGTGAGGTGGGTGACAGGCAGCCCTTCTGGATAACACTGAATTAACCTGAGTCTTCCATCTGAGGGCTAGGTTAGGTTTAGATAAATTCATGCCACTAATTTCCTTGCCAGTCCCTTCATTATGCAGACGCGGGGGGGAAGTTTCCAGAGGGATAAGACTTGTGCACACGCTCTCCTCACTCGGGCGAAGGGCGAGGCATTATTACTCTACAGGTAGCTCTTGCAAGTAAAGGAAGAGGTGAAATGGGTTGGAAAGCGGGTAAAATGATTGGAAAAGATGTGAAAAAGGCAGAAAAAGGAGGTAAGAGGGCAGGAAAAAAGAGGTGAAAAGTCAGGCCAGTGTGACGCACGGAGGACGTTTCCAGAAAGATAAGACCAGACTACCACCACACTCCCCTCACAAGGACGAAGGGCGAGGACAAAGATAACTAAATAAAGAAAAGAAAACGAGGCAAAAAGACAGGCCAACTGAGACGCAAAAAGGACGTTTCTAGAAAGATCAGACCAGACAACACCACTCACCCTCTCCTCATGTAGACAAAAGGCGAGGCAAGTCTCTTCACGGCCCTCTCACCGCTCTCCCTCCCCTCCACCTCGTCCGTGCCGCTGCTCATCCATCTCTTCAGTTTAGACGTGCTGCTCCCCATTTTCACCCACTAAACGCCTCTGGCTCTCCCTTTCCTCCTCTCCTCTCCTTCTCTCCACCCCGCAATGTTTTGATCCAACAGCTGACGGCCGCCAGAGGATCAGGTGACGCAATAATAGGGTTGGATTCTTCTTGGATTCTCTTCGCGTGTTGGGTTGCGGGCGTTGATTCTCTCAAGGCTCGTGGTAGATGAAGTGGTGTTTGATTTTACGTTTTATTTTTATCATCATTTAATAATATTATTGTTTTTTTTTAGGGAGTGTTGTTCTTAATGTGGATTTATTTATTTATTTTTTTTGTGGTTATTTAAGCATTGTGAGTAAAAAGTAGTGATCTCTCTCTCTCAGCATCATTGTTCTCTCTATTATTATTATCCCAACTCTCTCTCTCTCACAATAAACTTAACCAAACCTAAGAGTAAAACAAAGTAATCAGGAAAAAAAGCCATCCTTTAAATTCACCATTTTATTATAAACAATTTTTGGTCCAATGCCAAACATGAACTATTAATCAATACATGCCGCATATTTATATATGGAGTGAACCTGAATACATGGCCCAGAAGAGTATGTATATATGTATGTATTTATGTAGCAGTAGTAAATATCTTTTGATCATTACATGCATATAGGAAGAACAGTTAGCAAGTACACACACACACACACATACATGGTTGAGGAAAATGAAACAAATAGATAATGAGACTATTACTAAAGGAAGAAAGAAAATCCAAGGAGAAAAAGAAAAGAAACAGTGAGAGAAGAAAAGGTGGAGGAAAAGGAAATAAAGAAGAAAAAACCAGATTACATAGGGCCATAAAAAAAAGAAAGAGAAAAAAGAAAAATACATAAAAGAAATACTTGAACAATGAAAACAAACACACACACACACACAAACTGTCCCACTTTTCTACATTGAACATCCTTGGTCTGTCCTTTTCTTATAATCTAAACTGGGAACTTCACATCTCACCTCTAGCTAAAACAGCTTCTATAAACTTAGGCATTCTGAAACATCACCAGTTTTTCTCGCCCTTCCATCTGTTAACTCTGTACAGGGGCTTTGTCTGTCCATGTAGAGAGTATGCTTCACATGTCTGGGAGGGTTCCACTCGTACCACTATTCTAGACAGGGTGGAATCAAAAGCTTTTCATTTCATGAACTCCTCTCCTCTAACTGACTGTCTTCAGTCTCTTTCTCATCACCGCAGTGTTGCATCTCTAGCTATCTTCTACCAATATTTTCATGCTAACTGCTCTTCTGATCTTGCTAACTGCATGCCTCCCCTCCTCTTGCAGCCTTGCTGCACAAGACTTTCTTCTTTCTCTCACCCCTATTCTGTCCACCTATCTAATGCAAGAGTTAACCAGTATTCTCAAACATTCATCCCTTTCTCTGATAAACTCTGGAACTCCCTGCCTGCTTCTGCATTTCCACCTTCCTATGACTTGAATTCCTTCAAGAAGGAGGTTTCAAGATACTTATCCTTCAACTTTTGACTACCGCTTTGGATCCTATTCAGGGACTGGCATCTCAGTGGGCCTTATTTATTGGATTTTGTTGCCCTTGGCCAGTGTCCCTCCTACATAAAACTTTCCACACACAAAGTTTACAATAACAAACACTCTTTACTACTGCATCCAGGATTTGTCCTCATTCTCATGTCCTCTTGGCCTTCCAGAATACACAGGGTAAAAAAAAAAAAAAAAAAAAAAAAAATACCAGGAGACAATTCCTAATATTAACTTTGTGATGATTAATGATCATTACTGTATTTTGGTCTGAGTGTCTATACTTCACACACACACACACACACACACACACACACACACACACACACACACACACACACACACACACACACACATTATGGTGACTCGCTATACATACACACTTACAATGCATTACAGTGATCTAGGATAGTGACAATAATAAATAGTAAATGAAGGTCTTAGGACCCATATTCTGAAACACTATGCTCTCTCACCACAACTATTTTCAAAGGCCACAGAGATGATCAGCTGGATTCTCAGGAGTGTTTCTCCTTTTAATAATGTTGAAACCTTGTTAATGTTACTAGAACCACACAAACTCTGAAAACCAAAGTAACTTCAATCAGAGTTTTAAGAGTATTTCTCCTGTTAATAATGCAAAAATCTTAAAAAGCCATATAAACACTTAAAAAGCAATGTAACTTCAATTACAGCCTTTTAAGTGTTGAAAGTATAGAAATCTTATTAATCTGTCACTAGAACCATGGGAACATTCTTAAAACTTCATGTAGAGCCTTTTGGAGGTGTGGCACAGAAGTGTTTCAGAATATGGTTCTAGTTGTGAGGTGTGTGTGTGTGTGTGTGTGTGTGTGTGTGTGTGTGTGTGTGTGTGTGTGTGTGTGTGTGTGTGTGTGTGTGTGTGTGTGTGTGTGTGTGTGTGTGTGTGTGTGTGTGTTTGTAATATTAAAGCTGAAGGGAAGTGCCAACATTCTCCCCACCAGATTCCTGACAACTAACTACACCCATGATAAAAAAAAATAATAACCTAACATAAGGTTATACAAGAGCAGCAAAATTTACCATGGGATTTTGGAGTGGGTAGGAATCTTAATGGGTGGAATTTACATAGAATTGTGCATATGTTTCTTAATTTGATGTGGGGAAGACATTGCTATACACATTGTACACTTAGACTATAAAGAATATATTAATTTTCTGACTGCTGTGCTGGTCTTAAACTTATTATCATTATTATTATTTTTTTTTTTATTTATTTTTTTGTCAGTGAGCTCTTTTTCTTTTCAGTTTTGTTGACCTTGAACAGAACTGATCTTACAAAATGAAAGAATAAGTAAGATAATATAAAATAATATGCAAATAAACAACAACAACAACAATAATAATAATAATAATAATAATAATAATAATAATAATAATAATAATAATAATAATAATAATAACAACAAGTAATGAATAAAAATAAAACATAACTGAAAAAAGAGAAAAAAGAAAAAAACAGTCTGAAGATTAAAATAATAACAATTACACCAGTAAGCCCTGACAGAATGCCACCACACACCGTCACACCACACTCAACCACTCACCACCAGGAAGTGTTTGAGTGACAGGCCTGAGAACACCATTACCACTACCCCTCCACTGTACACACACACACACACACACACACACACACACACACACACACACACACACACACACACACACCTCACCTCCCTTCAGAGCACCACAGGAGTATACTGATATGAAGGAGGAGAGAGTTTGCCTTGAGAGGAGGTCACTGCTGCACTGTTGGGGCCTGAACCCTACCAGGACTCTCATGTGAATTGAAGTGATTCAGATGAATGCCAAGTGAAGTGACTGAGGTGAATGTGAAGTGCAGTGAGTGAATGAAGTGAATGTGAAGTGGTGAGGTGACTAAGGTGAATGTGAGTGTGACACATTGCCAGGTTTCTCAAAGAGTGGTGGATAAATGGAACAGACTCAGTAATCAGCAGGTTGTTAGTGCTGAGTCATTAGGGAGCTTTAAAACAAGATCAGACAAATTTCTCTTGTAAAATGTGGGAAATTTGATGTGCTTGACATTCTAAGTCTTATAGAATGCTGAAAATTTTATAAAATATTACAAGTCACGGAAGAAATTTGACAATTATGATAAAACAAATAAATAGTCCAGTATGTAATGAGTGACATGAAATACAGGGAGGTCCCGATGATATGAGCAGTTAGGTTCCATTTAAATTGCTCATGTAGAAAATTTTCATATAGCAAAACATAACTAATAGCAAAAAATGGTAAAGTTCAGTAAGTTTTCAAGCTAAAATGTACAATACCAAAGCTAAAATGTATGATACCAAATGCAACAAATGTGTCATATTACAGAACTGTCAATATAGCAGCCTGGAAGAGAAAACAGCATACAAAAAATATGATTTCATATCAATTAAACACACAAAACCTGCACAACACTCACCAATGTTTAGTTAATGGTGGTGGAATCAATGGCTGGCAGGGGAGAGGGGAGGGGTGTGCAGTTCTCTTCCAGTGTTCACAAACATATCCCTGTGCATCTGAACACAGCACATCACCACACAGCCTGGGTGTGTCAGTGGGAGGGTGCAGGAGGGCAACCATTTTAAACTTTGTAATTTTACTCGCCTGGGACTGAAGCTTGTGTCATTGGATACTTGCTCTCGTATAAAGAAAACGGTCTCTAATTTACTCATCTTGTATCATTGGTTTCTGTATAACGGACGTTTGTATAATGGAACCTCCCTGTAAATGAATGTATGAGAATATCAGAGAATAAATGAAGCACTTGAACCAGCAACAAAATATTGCACTTTGTGAGAAAAACTTGACCGATACAATAAGGCAAATAAACAGTGCAGTAAGTAATGAGAGGAGTGAAATAACTGACAACATTTAAGCCAGCAAACATCATGGATCTTATAAAACATCACACATTATGAAAGAAAGTTGACAAGTACAATAAAAAAAATAAATCAGTCAGCAAGTAATAAATATGCGACATTAAATAACTGACATTTGAACCAACAAAACATCATGGATTTTATAAAACCAACCTTCATAAGTAAAATAAAAAGAATAATCAAGTCAGTGAGTAAGAGGTGGAATTAAATAACTGATACCAAACAATTACACCTTCAAGAATTACAACAATTTATAAATAGAGTAAAAATCAAATAAATAGGTAAATAAACGAATAAATCATGTTATGTGACTGAAACTGAAATAGATCAGTGAATAATAAGTAGAATCAGACAAGAGAAAACAAACATTTACACCGACATCAAGAATTATACCAAATAATTAACAAATACAACAAAAAATAAACAGGTAAATAAATGAATAAATGAGCTAACTAAATAAAAATAAACAGATAAATAAGTGAATAAATGCTAAATAAAAATACAGTTAAATAAATGAATAAATGAGCTAACAAAATAAAAATAAACAGATAAGTGAATAAATGAGCTAAGTAAATAAATATAAACAGATAAATAAATGAATAAATGTGCCAAGTAAATAAAAATACAGATAAATAAGTGAATAAATGAGATAATTAAATGAAAATAAACAGATAAATAAGTGAATAAATGAGATCAATAAACAAAATAAACAAATAAGTGAATGACCAAAGTAAATAAAAAATGAACAGTTTAATAAGAGAATAAATGAGATAAGTAAACAAAAATAAACAAATCAAGCAACAAGTATCTAATATGATGTGGTGTGAGTGTACACAAAGCCTGGCATCCACTCACACCGCCGAATGACGGCTGGCGGTGAGTGGTGCGTGGTGCTGCGGTGTCATCCACTACACTAATGATATCTGTCAACGCTGCTGCCACCTTAACCCTTCACTGTCTGTCAACGTTAGATCACTGTGGTAAAGTGTTTGGATGGTCACGGGGAAGATAATATGAGGTTAATTCCATCTTTGCTACACTATACAAGGGTTTTAAGACTGTGGTATGAGTATTTTAAAAGGTGTAGATTATGATGAGAAAGATTGACTGCCAGTGAAAGGGTTAATGATCAACGCTGCAACAATTTCATAACTCAGTAAAAATAAATGAACGAAAAACTATAAGAGATAAATAAATCAAATAATAATTGTCAATTGCACACATGAAAAGTGAGAATACACTGGTGATTCTTGCAGCCATCTTTGTCAACACTGTGCACTGCTTGGATATACCTGAGTGAAAAAAAAAAAAAAAAAAAAAAAAAAAAAATAAAATAAAATAGAATAAATAAACAAACATCATTAATTACAAACTTGAAAAACGATGATGTGAATAATTCCTGCCGTCATCTTAATCAACACTGCGTGGTGATTTGTGATATGTGAGTAAAGAAATAATATACATACATAAAATCAAAGTAAAATTAAATCAATTAATAATAACAACATCAATTACAAAAGTGAAAAATGAGAACACAGATAATTCCTGCTGTCATCTTAATCAACATTGTGCATGGACTTGAAATACATCAGTAAAAATCAATCAGTCAATCAGTAAAACTAATAAAATAACATATTTCATAACAAACAAATAAAAATAACAATTTCATCAATTACAAGCGTGAAAAATTAAGAATACATTGTGATAAGTTGTGCCGTCACCCTAATGAACACTGCTGTAAGTCCACACACACACACACACACACACACACACACACACACACACACACACACACACAGTAGTATCATCAACTATAAACGTAAAAAAAAATGAGAATATTAACAATACCTGCTACCATTTTAATCAAGAATGTGCAATTATCTTGAATACCTGAGTAAACCAAAAGAGTATATCAATAGCCTGTGAACACCCAAAGCAAACAATGACAAGAGTGTGGGCAAAGCAACAGAGGCGGCATGGCACAGCAGAGACACACACTGCTTGGGAGGGAGTGGTGAGACATAACACCACCAACATACACACAGTGCAGTGCAGCAATGAGGGAAGCTGGCTGAGCACTGAGGCGCCCTACTAGATCCTCATGGTGGCAAGGGAAGCTAATGTGAAAATTGACAAAAATTCATTAAAAAAAGAAAAAAAAAAATGAACATAAAAAGAAAACTGATAGTGTTTCAAAATAAAGGAAAACTGATTATGCATAAAAATAAAAAAAAATAAAATAAAATATAATGCATTGAAAAAAGAATTAAAAAAATAAAAATAAATAAAAATAATTCCTACTGTACTGCAAAGTGATAATTGTACAGAAGAATTTGTGGAAATGTGTGTGTGTGTGTGTGTGTGTGTGTGTGTGTGTGTGTGTGTGTGTGTGTGTGTGTGTGTGTGTGTGTGTGTCCTTACCACCATGGCTTTGGCTCTGAATATCACCTTGGAACAACACAAAATAAACTCCCATATGCAATGAAGAACATAACTTGTGGCAGAAGAAAACAAACAAGTCTCGGTCTGAGGGATCTGTGTGTGTTTGTTTGTTTATCATCTTGGGGCAACACGACGCAAACTCCCGCAACAGACATACAATATTTACGACCTTATTACACAGGGATACAGATTAAGTGACCAATACTGAGATGAGGCTAAGAGTGGTGGCCGTCCAGCACACAGGCAGCAACACACTGCTGCCTTCACCATTAGCATGAGCAAACCTTTCACTGCAACACACAGCTTTCATATATTCACTTCCTTTCTGATGCTTGCTTTTGTACAACAGTCTCTTGAATGGTTCTGTGGCTAAGAGAAACAGAAATAACTAACTTTCTCTACCTCTGTGGCTGAGAGACAAAATGAACTTTCTCTAATTTTGTGGAGAAAGAGACAAAATTAACAGACAAAATCAACTTCCTGTTCTCTAGTTTTCAGTCTTACCAGCACAAATAAAAAGTGAAGGTGCAGTTTAAAATGTTAATTAATTTGCATTTTAGCTTCTCAGTCTGCTCTCCCCTCATTAACCAACAACAATAACATGCTACAATTTAAAATATGAATTAATCCCTCCTTCAACATCTCAGTGTGTCCTGCCTTCCTTTACCACCACCAATAAGAGATTAAGGTGCTGTCTTGTATGTTAACTCAACTCTTTCTTGACTTCTGTGTGCTGCCTTCCTTTACCACCCACCAATAAAATCCCAAGTTGCTCCATCATCTCAGTCTGTCCTGCCTTCCTCACACACACACACACACACACACACACACACACACACACACACACACACACACACACACACACACACACACACACACACACACACACACACACAAGCTAGAGACATGCATGAGGGACTGTAGGTAAGTTTCAGCTCACTCACACCCCCATGAGCTCAGTCATAACCCAGGGAAATATAAATGCACGTCACACATCATGCCACCCCTTCTGAGATTCCCTCACTAATACATCTAACCTTGCACTCTCTTTGGTCTTTCTTTGTGATCCTGTGTTCCTCTCTCCAACTGTTCTTTTAGGCAGATCTACACTAATACTTCTAAGATTTCATTCTCCTGTTGGTTCTTCCCCTTTCTCCTTTGTTGCTTTAGACAGGAGGAGGAGGAGGAGGAGGAGGAGGAGGAGGAGGAGGAGGAGGAGGAGGAGGAGGAGGAGATGATGTGGAAGAGTTGATAAGGAAGCATAAAAGGAACAGGGAAATGATGATGATGAGGTGGAGAAGGAGAAGGAGGAAGAATTGATAAGGACAAGAAAGAAAAAATAAAAAGATGAGAAAAATACAAATAAAAAAAAACAACAGAAAACAAAAAAAAGAATAACAACAACAGGGCTAGTAGTCAAACAGGAAGGAGAGGAAGAGGAAGAGGAAGAGGGAGAGGGAGAGGGAGAGGGAGAGGGAGAGAGAAAGGAAACAAGGGGCATGGAGGAGGGATGTAGTGAGGGGAAGGAGAGAGTAAGAGGGTGAAGGAATACTGAATGAAATAATGAAGTAAGAACAAAGTTATTTAGGAGAGTGGGAAAATATTGGATACAGAAAACCATAACTCAAGAAGTAGAAAAAGAAGAAATGAGAGAAGAAGAAGAAGAAGAAGAAGAAGAAGAAGAAGAAGAAGAAGAAGAAGAAGAAGAAGAAGAAGAAGAAGAAGAAGAAGAAGAAGAAGAAGAAGAAGAAGAAGAAGAAGAAGAAGAACAGGAGAAAAAAAAAAAATCACAAGACATTTCTTTAAAGGCACTTAGGCTGACACACACACACACACACACAAACACACACACACACACACACACACATGACTGGTTCCCCTTTAGTATGCATATATAATTATAATACACATGAAGACAAACATACACAAATACACTAATTTAAGTTATATATATATATATAGTGTAAAGAAGATCCACTCTCTCTCTCTCTCTCTCTCTAAATGCCTCACATATTTAACAACTACATTATGAGCACATTCTCCTATACAAACCTACACACAGTCACATCTCGACTCACCAAACACAAGTCTATATTTTGAAATGCCTTGTTCTTTCACTACAACTGTTTTCAAAGGCCACACTAATCATGAGTCAGGTTCCCATGGGTGTTTTTTCATTAACAGTTAAAAATTTCCATTTCACTATCACTAGAACACCCTTGAAACTCTCAGTAACTTCCTGTAAACACCCTTGAAAACCCCAATAACTTCCACAGCAGCCTGTCAAACCATCACTGGAACTATGAAAACATCCTTGAAAACTCCAATAACTTCCACAGCAGCCTGTTAGAAGTAGTCACAGATAAGATACTGAGATATTTGAGACTACGAGTAGAAATGACAGGCATGGTGATAACAGGCATGGTGATGACAAGGGTGCTATAGTTCTGTCTGGTTTGCCTGATGTGCATCCTCCTCTGGTGAGTGTATGAGGTCGTCCTGCTCCCTGGGTGGAGGCAGGACGGGCAGGGCACACTTGGAGGGGTGCAGCTGGGTGTAGTAGATGCCCATGAACACCAGACCCAGGGCAAAGGCCATCAAATGAAATACCACCGCTGCAAAGACGTCAAGGAAATGTAAATGTGTCAAGAATTATGGTTTGTTTTCCTCACTGATGCTTGATTTTGTTTTGCTTGTCTTGTTTTTTTCTTTGAACACTCTTTTATATACAATGGAACCTCAGTTACCAAACGCCTCCCTTTTTGAACAATTTGGATTTCAAACAAAATTTTGAACCCATTATTGCTTTGGTTGTGGTACCATAGTTTGATTCTAGAACAAGGTTACTTAATTTCAAATATTAAAAGACATAGCAAAAGTTTCTATAAATATCTACTTTGTTTTTATATATTTGGAGGAGAGACACAGAGTGTAAGACAGTAATTCAATATTTGAAATAAAGTAAAGGTGATCCTGCTGATAAGGATGTAAACAAAACAGTTTTTGGCACTCAGAAGTAATCCCAAGCCACCTGTTCCTCTTTCAATCACCCAGAACACCATCACTACTGCACAACTGCATTTTTCCAGTAGCTTTCCCCAGCAGCAAGATGTCTAAATGTTATGATCATCTTCATTTTGGTGGTAAGTGGGTTGCTCCTCTCTGTGTCCCTCTGCAAGGCTTCCCTCACTATATCGGTCTAAACAGTATCTTCTGATGAGTTCTGTATCACTAAGTTCATTCGTTACATCCTTTCTGTATAAATAATTTATGAGCTGGAGATGTTGTGAAGCAGCCATCTTGGATGTGAGAGTGCCTGTCATAAACTGCTAAGACAGGGTAGACTGGTGTCTGGTAACAGATTAATTCATTTTACATTGATTCCTATGGGGAAAATAGTTTGGGTTTTCAAACAATTTGGATTTCAAACGACATTCAGGGACGAATTAAGTTCGAGAACCAAGATTCCACTGTATATATATATATATTTTTTTTTTCAGTGTATAATCAGAGCTGACTACAGGAAGTATGTGAAGAATTATGCCAGTACCAGTGTCCATCTTACAGAAAAAATAATGAATACAAATTTTTGAAATGCATGAAATGAAATAAAATAAATCAATAAGTAAGAAATGCTACATACTTTATTATTTTGCCAGTGCCTCTCTTACATAAAAAAAATGAATAAATAAATAAAAATTACAAAAAAATAGAGATTAAAAAATGCTGCATGTTTTATTCATTTCTGATGCTTAACTAATTTTTGTTATATTTCTATGTTCCTATGCTCTTATGTGCCTATGTTTGGCAACTCACCTGGGACATAGTACCAGACAGCAGGGTCAGCATACAGGAGGAACAACACCAACAGTACCAAGTTCTCCACTTCCCACATGGTGTAGTAAGCCACATACTTCCACCGTGTTGGCTCGTCCTTGTAATTCAGGAACACAAAAATGTACACCGCTCCAAACACCAAGCTGGAGATGGTTGGGTTGGATTAAATTAGGTGGATAGTGTCAAGTTGGGTTAGTTTGGTTAGGTGGAAAGGGCTGGGTTAGTTTGATTAGGTGGACAGGGTTAGGTTAAGTTAGGTGGATAGGGTTTGGGTGAGTACTTGGTGGTATGGGGAAAGTATGGTGGTGTGTGTGTGTGTGTGTGTGTGTGTGTGTGTGTGTGTGTGTGTGTGTGTGTGTGTGTGTGTGTGTGTTTATGTAGGAGGAACATAAAAAAAGAAAAAAAAAGCCCACTGAGATGCCAGTCCCCAAATCCAAAGCGGTAGTAAAAAACTGAAGGGTAAGTGTCTTGAAACCTCCCTTTTGATGGAATTCAAGTCATAGGAAGGCGGAAATACAGAAGCAGGCAGGGAATTCCAGAGTTTACCAGAGAAAGGGATGAATAACTGAGAATTCTGGTTAACTCTTACGTTAGAGAGGTGAACAGAGTACAGGTGAGAGAAAGAAGAAAGTCTTGTGCAGCAAGGCATGGGAGGAGGGGAGGCATGCAGTTAACAAGATCAGAAGAGCAGTTAGCATGAAAATAGTGGCAGAAGATAGCAAGAGATCCAACATTGCAGTGATGAGAAAGAGGCTGAAGACAGTCGGTTAGAGGAGAGGAGTTGATGAGATGAAAAGCTTTTGATTCCACCCTGTCTAGAAGAGCAGTATGAGTGGAATCCCCCCAGACATGTGAAGCATACTCCATACATAGATGGATAAGGCCCCTGTACAGAGTTAGCAGTTAGTGGGGTGAGAAAAACTGGCAGAGATGACTCAGAACACCTAACTTCATAGAAGCTGTTTTAGCTAGAGATGAGATGTGAAGTTTGCAGTTTACATTATAAGTAAAGGACAGATCGAAGATGTTCAGTATAGAAGAAGGGGACAGTTAAGTGTCAATGAAGAAGGGATAGTTGTCTGGAAGGTTGTGTTGAGGTGATAGATGGAGGAACTGAGTTTTTGAGGCACTGAACAATACTAAGTTTGCTCTGCCCCAATCAGTAATTTTAGAGAGATCAGAAGTCAGACATTCTGTGGCTGCCCTGCATGAACGGTTTACTTCCTGAAGGGTTGGACATTGTTGTTGTTGTTGTTAGTAGTGGTGGTGGTAGTGTGAGAATGTGCTGTCACTGTTGTTGTTGTTGTTGTTACTGTGAATGTGTTTTTTTTTTCTATGTGTTGTTGTTGTTGTTGTTGTTGTTGTTGGTGGTGGTGGTGGTGGTGGTGTTATTGCTATATTTGCTCCTGCAGCCAAATATTTCTTGCCATTTTCGAATCAGTGGGAACAGAGCAAAGATACAGCTTGAAAGTTTAAAAAATACACCATTCAATACACCAAATATAAAGACAGACAGTTATTTAGTGTATCATTAAACGTCACTCACAATCCCTCATTTATAGTCACACCACCACCACCACCACCACCACCACGTTACAAAATGAACTATTCAATACACCAAATATGCAGAGAGATAACTGTTTAGCATATAATCAAACTGCCTCACAAGTCATTCATCATCTCTATGCAGCCACACCACCACCACCACACCACCACCACCAGTCCTCACCTCATCAGCACCTCAGAGAAAATGGAGGTGCAAGCTTCCCTGAATGCACGACACAGCAGGAGACAGGCAGCCATGATTACCCAGTGGCCCAGGCAGACCCACATCACCACCATCCGGAAGCAGGAGGCGAACAGCACCAGTGCTGTCACCCGGGCGGCTGAGGACGGGTGAAATATGAAACAGTGACCAGAAACCTTTGCTCTCTCACCATGACTATTTTCCAGATGATTACCTGGGTTCCCAAGGCTGCTCCTTCTTTTAATAATGTAGAAATCTTGTTAATCTGTCACTACAACTTTAAAAACACTCTTCAAAAACCATCTTCTGAAACGCTTTCCTCTTTCACTACAATTATTTTCCAAGGCCACAGTGATGATTAGCCATGTTCCCAAAGCTGCTTCTCCTTTTAATAGTGTAGAAATCTTGTTAATCTGTCACTACAATGGTAAAAATACTCTTCAAAACCCATATTCTGAAATGCTTTGCTCTCTCATCAAGATTATTTTCCAAGGCTACAGAGATGATAAGCAGAGTCCCAAGGCTGCTTCTCCTTTCAATAATGTAGAAATCTTGTAAATCTGTCACTACAACTGTAAAAACATCCTTCAAAAACCATATTCTGAAATGCTTTCCTCTCTCACTACAATAATTTTCCAAGGCTACAGAGATGATTAGCAAGATTCTCAAGACTGTTTCTCCTGTTAATAATGTGTAAATCTTGTAAATCTGTCACTAGAGCCATGAGACACTGCCTCGACAACACATTCACTCTCTCACTCATGCACACTGGCTTAGGTTGGGTAAAGTTAGGTTAGGTAAAGTTAGGCTAGGTTATTGAATAATGACCTTACAACACATCTACTCACACACTCAGGCACACTGGGTTTAAGTTAGGTTCTCACACACACTGGGTTAGGTTAGGTTCTTATGTACACTGAATTAAGTCTGGTTAGGCCAGGTTAGGTTAGGTTAAGTTAGGTAAAGTTATGTTTGGTTGTTAGGTAAGATTAAGGTAAGTTTGGCTAGATTATTAGGTTGGGCCAAGTAAAATTAGGTTTTCTTAGGTTAGGTTAGATTAAGTAAAGTTAGATCAATAGGTTTGGTGGGTTAGGTAAATTTAACTTTGGTTAAGTTAAGACAGATTAGGTTAGGTCAGAAAAAAAAATTGGTTAGGTTAGGTAAAGATAAGTCTGGTTCATTTTAGTCAAGGCTAGCAGTGTGTGAGCTGCTGAGTGTCTCACCAAGACAGAAGAGGTGCCACAGGAAGATGACAAAGGAGCCCAGCAAGGAGATGTTGTTCTTCTCCAGCTGGGTGAAGCGGCAGCCCCGTGAGTAGGCCATGACACCCCACGCCAGGCTGACCAGCGAGGTGACCGACCCGAAGAAGATGACATACCCTGATGAGGGAGGATGGTGATTATGGTGATCCTAGCAGGATGTATGGCTGTCTTTGTAACCTTTGTAAAACAGACCTATGAAAGCTTAAAGTGTTTAAAAATACAGGTTTCACTAAAAGTAAAACCTGTCAACCTATCAATGGAACCTTGAAAACACCCTTGAAAACCCCAATAATTTCCACTGCAGCCTGTTAAGTTATCACTGGAACCATGAAAACACCCTTGAAAACTCCAATAACTTCTATTGCAACCTGTCAAGCTATCACTGGAACCATGAAAACACCCTTGAAAACCCCAATAACTTCTATTGCAGCCTGTCGTGCTATCATTGGAACCATGAAAACACCCTTGAAAACCCCAATAACTTCTGTTGCAGGCTCTTAAACTATCACTGGAACCTTGAAAACACTCTTAAAAATCCCAATAACTTCCACTGCAGCCTGTTAAACCATCAATGGAACCTTGAAAACACCCTTGAAAATCCCAATAATTTCCACTGTTAAACTATCACTGGAACCCTGAGAACACCCTTAAAACCCTCAATAACTTACACTAGAGCCTGTCAAATCACCACCCTTGAAAACTAAAACAAGACAAAACTTACGCCAAATCTTTCCATATTTTGAGGGATCATCAGTTACAGGGATCTGGGTAAGGATGTACAGCTGGAGGACTAACTGTGGTGCTGCTTCCATGAAGCACTCAAACATGCGCAGGAACACTGAGTCCGCATCCTCGTAAAGCATCCAAGTGTAAAACTGTTTCTGTCGGTGTGTGTCCCCTCGTCTCCAGTACCATCTGCTTTTCAGGCCAAAGGTCAGTGTGTCATAGTACCTGTATGGAGAAATTGAGATTGTATGATGATGAGCATGTGTTTTCAGTGCCAGGTGCCTTGTCTACAGCTTATAATAAGGTATGTGGAAGTTATTGGGGTTTTCAATGATGCTTTCATGGTTCCAGTGATAGTCTAACAAGCTGCAATGGAACTTATTGGGGTTTTCAAGGGTGTTTTTATGGTTCCAGTGATAGCATGACAAGCTGCAGTGGAAGTTATTGGGGTTTTCAAGGATGTTTTCAAGGTTCCAGTGATAGTTTGACAAGCTGCAGTGGAAGTTATTGGGGTTTTCAAGGGTGTTTTCAAGGTTCCAGTGATAGTTTGACAAGCTGCAGTGGAAGTTATTGGGTGTTTTTATGGTTCCAGTGATAATATGACAAGCTGCAGTGGAGTGAAGTTATTGGGGTTTTCAAGAGTATTTTCATGGTTCCAGTGATGGTTTGACAAGCTGCAGTGGAAGTTATTGGGGTTTTCAAGGGTGTTAGTATTTGTTCTACTCCCTTATTTAATCCCTCTGCTCCTCTTCCATCCCAACATTACCTTATGAGTGGGCCAAGCTGCAGCAGGAGAATGAGGACCCGGGCCACCCACTTGCACTTTGAAACAGGAGGTACCTTGTCATTGGACATGTCCTTGATGTACCTGCAGGGCCATCACAGGCACAGGTGAGAGAGAGAGAGAGAGAGAGAGAGAGAGAGAGAGAGAGAGAGAGAGAGAGAGAGAGAGAGAGAGAGAGAGAGAGAGAGAGAGAGAGAGAGAGAGAGAGAGAGAGAGAGAGAGAGAGAGAGAGAGAGAGAGAGAGAGAGAGAGAGAGAGAGAGAGAGAGAGAGAGAGAGAGAGAGAGAGAGATGCACTAGTAGTTTGGGCTCCACACAGAAAAAAAGATACATGGAAAGTGGAAAGAATGCAGAGGATAGCAACGAAGATGGTACCAGAATTGAAAGACATCAGTTATGAAGAAAGACTTGAAGAGA